>NC_139585.1:15549069-15819069 GCF_946808225.1 Silurus aristotelis | reverse complement strand
CCTCTCATTCACACACATGTACTCTGTCTTACTCCTACTGACTTTCATTCCCCTTCTCTCCAGCGCATATCTCCACCTCTCCAGGCTCTTCTCAACCTGCTCTCTACTCTCACCACAAATCACAATATCATCTGCAAACATCATAGTCCAGGGAGACTCCTGTCTGACCTCGTCCGTCAACCTGTCCATCACCACTGCAAACAGGAAAGGGCTCAGGGCCGATCCTTGATGCAGTCCAACCTTCACCCTGAACCAGTCTGTCGTACCTACTGTACACTTTACTGCCGTCACACTGTCCTCATACATGTCCTGCACCACCCTCACATACTTCTCTGACACACCTGACTTCCTCATACAATACCACAACTCCTCTCTCGGCACCCTGTCGTACGCTTTCTCTAAATCCACAAATACACAATGCAGCTCCTTCTGTCCTTCTCTATACTTCTCCATCAACATCCTCAAAGCAAATAAGGCATCTGTGGTGCTCTTCCTCGGCATGAAACCATACTGTTGCTCACAGATGGTCACCTCTTCTCTCAGCCTGGATTCCACTCTTTCCCATAACTTCATGGTGTGACTGATCAACTTAATTCCCCTGTAGTTACTGCAGGTCTGCACATCTCCCTTATGCTTAAAGATCGGTACCAGCACACTCCTTCTCCATTCCTCAGGCATCCTCTCCCCTTCCAGAATCCTGTTAAACAATCTGGTTAAAAACTCCACTGCCATCTCTCCTAAACATCTAAACGCTTCTACCGGTATGTCATCTGGTCCAACCGACTTTCCATTCTTCATCCTCTTAATCGCTGCTCTCACTTCCTCCTTACTAATCCTATCTACATCCTGCTTCACCAACTCCACATCCTCCAACCTTCTCTCTCTCTGATTTTCCTCATTCATCAGCTGCTCAAAATACTCCCTCCATCTTCTCAACACACTCTCCTCACTAGTCAACACATTTCCCTCTCCATCCTTTATTGCTCTAACTTGCAGTACATCCTTCCCAGCTCGGTCCCTCTGCCTGGCCAATCGGTATAAATCCTTTTCTCCTTCCTTAGTGTCCAACCTCTTATACAGCTCCTCATATGCCTTTTCCTTGGCTTTCGCCACATCCCTTTTAACCTGCTGCCGCATCTCCTTGTACTCCTGCCTACTCTTCTCATCACTCTGTCGATCCCACTTCTGTTTTGCCAATCTCTTTCCCCTAATGCTCTCCTGCACTTCCTCATTCCACCACCACGTCTCCTTGTCTTGCTTTCTATTTCCAGATGTCACACCAAGTACTTTTCTAGCTGCCTCCCTCATCACTCCTGCAGTAGTTGCCCAATCATCCGGCACCTCTTCACCACCACCAAGCCCCTGTCTGACCTCTTCCCTGAACCTCACACTACACTCTTCCTCCTTCAGTTTCCACCATCTTATTCTTCTTTCAAACCTTACTTTCCTCCTCTTCTTCTTCGCCTCCAAAACCATCCTACAGACCACCATCCGATGCTGTCTAGCTACACTGTCCCCTGCCAACACCTTACAGTCTCCAATCTCCTTCAGGTTGCATCTCCTACACAGAAGATAATCCACCTGTGTGCACCTTCCTCCACTCTTATACGTCACCCTATGATCCTCCTTCTTCTTAAAATACGTGTTCACCACTGCCATTTCCATCCTTTTAGCAAAATCTACCACCATCTGCCCTTCCACATTCCTCTCCTTAAAACCATACCTACCCATCACCTCCTCATCACCTCTGTTCCCTTCACCTACATGCCCATTAAAGTCTGCCCCAATCACCAATCGTTCTTTCCTAGGTACACCATCTACCACTTCATCTAATTCACTCCAGAATCTTTCTTTCTCCTCCATCTCACAGCCAACTTGTGGAGCATAGGCACTGATGACATTCATCATCATCCCTTCAACTTCCACCTTCACGATCATCACCCTATCAGAAACTCTCTTCACCTCCACTACACTCTTACTGTATGCTTCTTTCAGAATCACCCCTACACCATTTCTCTTCCCATCCACACCATGATAAAACAGTTTAAACCCACCTCCAATGTTCCTGGCCTTACTCCCTTTCCACTTGGTCTCCTGAACACACAACACATCTACCTTTCTCCTCTCCATCATATCAGCTATCTCTCTCCCTTTACCCGTCATAGTACCAACATTTAAAGTACCAACCCGAACCTCTACTCTCCTACACTGCTCCTTTTCCTGCCGTCTCTGTAGACGCCTTCCTCCTCTCCTTCTCCTCCTTCGGCCAACAGTAGCCCAATTTCCACCGGTACCCTGTCGGCTAACGATACCTGTGGCGGTCGTTGTTAACCCGGGCCTCGACCGATCCGGTATGAAATTCTCATTTGTGATCCGCATATTTGATTTGGCACATGTTTTACGCTGGATGCCCTTCCTAACGCAACCCTCCCCATTTACCCGGGCTTGGGACCGGCACTAAGAGTACACTAGCTTGTGCCCCCCTAATGGCTGGGTTACTACTACTACTACTACTACTACTAATAATAATAATAATACTGCTACTAATACTGCAACTACTAATACTGCTACTACTACTACTACTACTAATAATAATAATAATAATACTGCTACTACTACTACTACTACTACTACTACTACTATTACTACTACTACTAATAATAATACTGCTACTACTAATACACCACTACTTCTACTACTATTACTAATTTTACTACTACTACTACTAATAATAATAATAATAATAATACTGCTACTACTTCTACATTTACCACTACTACTAATATTACTACTAATACTACTACTTTAACTACTATTAATAATAATAATAATAATAATAATAATAATACTGCTTCTTCTACTACTACTACTACTACTTCTACTTTAACCACTACTACTAATAATAATACTGCTACTACTACTAACTAACAGTTTATTCTCTTTATTTCGTAGCATTTCTCTGGGCTGCACTGCTTCCAGTACATGTATGTGGATGTTAGATTTATTGTCCAATCAGATTTCAGCCTCTATGTGCTGTTTTGTCAATCTAATCTGCCCAGGGCCTTCAAAGTCATTACTGTTGGTGTTTAGTCTCTATCAGCAATAAATCTCTTTATTAACTATCCTCTGATTGGTTGGTAAGAGGGAAACTGTTACAACCAAGTTCGACTGGCAAAACACACATGTAGCGCTCTGCACAAATTAATACATAAGAGTTAGACTTTTTTTATGCCTACAGAGAAAGAGAAATTTATTTGGTCTCGTACATACTTAAAAATCAATTTTCAAGAAAAGCTAGACATTGTGAAGAGGTCGGCCAACCCCGAAGCTAGCTAGCTTGTCTCAGCCCAGGAGAGGGTTTGTTCACCACCTCCAGACAAGTAAAATCGAGCGGTACCACTGGCTTACAGCCTCTAAGGAGCGGTGCAAATTATGAGTCTGGATCTCTGGTGAGTAAGTTGTATTTTGTTTTAATTTTTATGTTTTTGTCTTATGTTTTAGGTCACATATTGATTCTGAACTGCTCCAGATGTTGTAGGTGCACAGTTGCGATTGTAGTGTAGAGGTCTGGAGTTGTCTTAACTGGGTTTCTTGCTTTAGTAAAATGGTATTCACCCTCAACATGTGAAATGACTCTCTCTCTGTAAAGCCACGCGTTGTTATATTGCGTTTTTTTGTATAGTATTTATGGTTTCTATAATTGCGACCTGATAGTGATGGTATTAAGAGGTGGATTAAGTCGGATAAGTCCCCACTGAAGGCACAGGTACCAAATGCACGACCCACCACTGCTGCTGCTACTACTACTAATGCTACTGCTGCTACTGCTATTACTACTGCTACTACTACTACTACTACTATTGCTACAACTACTACCACTACTACTACTAATAATTTATATATATATATATATATATATATATATATATATATATATATATATATATATATATATATATATATATATATATATATATATATATTCTGCAGGGGTAACCACCAGGGCCACATTATTTTACTCATCTCACCAAACACCTCATTTATTATTTGTGACATTCCTGTGTCCTCACTCTGCATGTCTCACTCTGGTCTGACACTTATTAAACTGAACAGTTAATTATCATTAATGGAAATTAAAGCAGTATGAACCACTTGCAGGCAGGCTTTCAGGAGAAAATGAGGATCTAATAGCCATTATTGTTGACCGAAGAAACAATGGAAGAAAAGACAAGGGAGAAAAAGAGCATACAATCTGCTTTATAAGTGGAAGCAAAGTGATTTTTTTAAAGGATATATGTTTTCCTGATGCTGCACACACAACCTCAAAACCATCTGAACAGAAAAGTCTAGGAGCTAACAGTACCATGGCTTTAGCTCTTCATGAAAACAACAATCATGTGCTATAATGAGGGAGATAAGTGTGTCCTACATCCTCTCTTCTCTGTTTTTAGCATATTGATTTGATGCTTTGTGAGGAGAGATGAGCAAACAAGTCAAATCTGGGTGAAGCTTGATGTGCAGTATCACACCTAAGTGCTTGTGCTCTGTAGAGGGAAACGTTAATCAGGTCACAGAGGCTGATCAGATACACATGAGCAATGTGCATCATAACATTGCGAGTTAGCACAGTCATGTGTACACACTGGGTTAAATCAGACGTTAAGTCTTCGCCAGACCTCGACATCAATATTAAGATTAAGACTCATGCACACAAGTGACCTGTTAACATGGCTGCTCAGATGAGTACCACAAGCAGGAGGAATGGAAATTAAATGGAAATGATCTGAATAAATCGAGTGACAGAATGATATGAGTCTGAAAATGAGGAGGCAGTCCTTACTCTCCTGCCTCTGTCATATTATCCTTTCACAGCACACAGTAGTTTGTCCATTCAGTTTAATGCCACAACTTCTTATTAATTTTGATTATTTATAGCAAACAGACACCTTTCCTGAAATTGCAACTCTGCTTCACACATTCTGCCTGAATCTGGGCAAAGGCAGCTCATTTGCATACATTTGCATGTCATTAGCACATCAAACCTTCTGACTTAAAAGGCATACCATGTCAAAAAGTGTTTTGCATCTCTCCACTCTCCCTATTTCCTTTGCTCTTTCCAACTCACTGCCTTCCTCTGTTATGGGAGTCAGATTAAAAAAACAAAAAAACAATTGGATAGCTTGAACCTTTCAGGAAAATGGAAATTATTACTGAGTGAAAATTGATACTTGTGGGATACATGTGGGAACTGGTAATCTGCTGAACACAAACAAACAAGCAAACAAACAAATCAAACAATCGTTTAATCTCTATTGATAATGCATTCAACAAAACTGGGAGAACTTGATCATCTAGAAAAACAATGACCCAAAGGCACACCAGAAAGAAGAATGCTTGGTGATTATCAATTGGTTGCTATCTTCTTGCAGGCATATACAAACAAATGTCATGTTTTATTTACTTTAACTTTAAGAATATCTGTTTCTTAAACTTTTTGTCACATACAAATTGGGTGGTCTTCCACCAAAGGTGCCCAGTTTTAAGCTGTTTTACACAACTAGATATAGATAGAATATCAGCTGATGAACGATGAATTTATGGTGTATGGTTTAATATTCATCTTTTAATTCCAAAACCCAATGCTTCAGTGTATAGCAACAATTGTTCTTGGGAGCTGACTAAGTTTATGATTTAGTGACACTCTCTGTGGCTGTGTGTGTGTGTGTGTGTGTGTGTGTGTGTGTGTGTGTGTGTGTGTGTGTGTGGAGACGCATGCTGTCAGTGAATGAATGACATGATATATGACTTAATTTTGTGAGTTATAAGTAGTAATTGTTTATTTTTTGTTACTAATTACCACAGCCACTGGGATGATGAGAGTGTTACTGACTTGCCGAATTACATAAATTAGAGTTAACATTAATGTCAGCACACAACCTCAAGGCTCTTAGTCTCAAATGACCTTTCACTGAGCCATAATACAAGTGTCCCAACAATTATCCAAGTCATACATAAACCCAGATGTTAATGGCAATATTTTAAACTTTATGCTTTGTATTGAGCAATTAAGTATCATGCATATGTGCACCGTTAAGTGGATGAGAAAAATGTTAATAAAATGCTGTGTATAATAAAGAAGGATTTTATTTGTTAATTTGTTAATCTCTGGTTAAGATTTAAAGAGGAATTAATTTCCGTTGTTATTTTATACACTGATATGATTAAAGCTCATTTGTAAAAGTAAAGACATCATTAACATCTCCAATCCCAAACTCAATATAAGATGTTACCTGTAGCTCCTAATTGATTTAAAAATGAGAGTTGGGATACTGTAGCATTGCCCCTGTGGCAATTCAATTCGAGCTAAATTTAGCATTAAATGAATGTGATAGCATGCATTGTTGCAGGACACTTGTGAGTGCTGTTAAATTCAAACATGTCAATGGTATATCCATCACACGCCTTGCTTCATATGTAAAGCAGATAAGCCACTGCTCCTGTTAAACCATCATAAACTAGAGAGTATTAGCCACAGAGTATGAACATATCTCATTGGCCTCCAATTTGACCTCAGAGGGCTATAAAATGGGCTGTGATGATTTCTGTGTCCTTGGTACATCCCAAGAAGGTTGTTTGAGCAGTAATGTGTATCACTCTTATGAGGCTTATATAGTACAGATCTTTATGTGACAACAATGTAATTTATGAAAGATGAAATTCATACAGCCAACAATCGTGTGTAATACGAATAGCTTAAATGCAATAATATGTGGTAACACAATATGAATAATATTGGGTGAACAGTTCAATTATAATTCTACTATTTCTTTGACAGAGGTTGCAACAAAAAACTAGCAAATAAATGCAGGCTGGTTATGAGAAAAAGAAAGAATCAAGAACAAAGAGCTCTGTCACATTCTGATGGCCCTAATAATGTTTCCTAATGTGAAATATCGATACAAATGAAAGCATATAAGGAACAACATTACGCTTTTCTTACTCATCACTGTTGCCAACTTTAAATCACTATATTTAGCTTACTTTTCAGACCCTTTGTACCACCACTGCACTTTTTGTTCTTCATTTTAAACTCACTTCTTGGCCCTATATACATGCAAGTAACAATTTCCTTCACAACTGCTCACACTCATTGATTCTTTTAGTCTGCTTCCTTAATTGAAAATATAATATTTTGCAAATGCATGAAAGTTTAGTTGCAGAATAGTGTCATCACCAAAGAATTGGTGAAGAGACTTTGTAGTTATATTCAAAGTGAAAATCTTCATGTACCTTAATTTGTAATGTAATATGCCAATGCTAAAATGATGCTTAAATGCATGTGCAAATTAGTCTATTAAGTCTTCTTAACATGTTTTTGAGTTAAAATTAGTTAACTTTCTTTATAAAGCAGAATATTTTTTTCTAGTGTTTTCTTTACATGGTTATTCAGTAGCTAGGTGCTTTATACTTAACAGCACAGTGAAATTCTTTCTTTGCATATCCCAGCGATGATAGGAGCTGGAGTCAGAGCACAGGGTCCGCCATGATACAGCACCACTGAATCACTGAGAGTTAGGGGCCTTGCTCAGGGGCCCCTAAAATGGCAGCTTGGTGATACAGGGGCTTGAATCCACAACCTTCCAATCAGTAACTCAGAGCCTTAACCACTAAACCCCCACCTCCCTAGACAAATAGAACATGTCTTTCCTTTCAGTGTATTGTCATTACAATATCTTGATATTTTCGTATTTTTTTAAAGTATATACTCAACACCTTGCTTCACATGCAGTTACCAAAACGTGTTAGCTCTAAACCTTCTTTGTCATGGAGCAGATTTTGAAGGCCTCGCTCTAGAAGGCCTAGATGATGTGATTACTGGACATTTATTTAACCTTTCTTTCACTGTTAGAGCACTTATTATGATTAATTATGTCAAGCCATCCCCCTGACAACTTGCCTCACTCAAGGGAGAAAGAGCAGCACCCCCCTCTTTTGCTCTGTCTTTTTCTATCATTTTCTCTCTCACTCCTCTCCAGTCCATTCAAATCCAATTCAAGAAGCACTCCATCTGCCATCATGGCTGCCACGCAAGAACAACAGCGGCAACGACAACAACAGCAAAACATTCACATAAATAACATTGGCAGTGTATAATAAAGAAATAGCTCAAGAGCAGTTTAGCAATTTAGCATCTAATGGGTTGTGACAGTACAGTTCAATAAGGCAAAGTAACTCAGTAAACCTTGGCTTTATGTGCTCTTTCTCTCACTCTCTGCCTTTTTGTTTAGTTTTTTTCTTTCCAGAGTTGTCTCCTGTTTCCTGGTCTGACATTGGGAACAGGATCATTTTACTGGACAAGCAATCACCGTCTCCTTCTACACACCCAGAGCATGATATGGAATCCCTTGTTTATCTAAATGGGCAGAAACATGTGTCTGTGTTTAAGCAACCATATGTTAATCACACAGGTCTGCTTTATGGTGTCGTGTAGGTAATCCACTTATGCACACAGAATGAATCATCCACAGATGTTCTGCCTCATTCTACACAAGCTCAGAAGCCCAAACGGAAGGACAAAATTTGTTCAAAACACTCCTGCCATTTTATATACAGTGGACTGCAAAACTGCAGATGTCTCCCATGATGTTCAGCGCAGTTTGCCAGTTGCATTGCCATATGTCTGATTATGGTGAGATATGATGTATTGGTTTGGATTGTTGATTTTCTTATTTTTTTTACATTATTCATTTTGTTTTAGGGTTTCTGTCAAGAAATAATTTTATCAGCTGTGTTGGAAAGATATTTGTATTCATAATCGGCTACTCTGATTACCATTCATTTCCAATTGTGCATATCTAATCCAGTTAATATTCATTGTCTGTAACGAGCAATTCTAGAAGCCTATTCTACCCTTTATAACCATGAAAATCTAACATACAAGAGGTTGCCTTCTTTTATGAGGTTACGCACGGCTCATCGAATACAGACATGCCTAGTTCATTCTCTAAGGAGAAATGAGATAAGAGGAGACTGCAACTGGGATTAACACAGCCTGTCGTGATCTGACAGCCAAGTGATAATTTACTCACAGACCACTCCTGTGGGAGTGGACAAAGAGTTTAAAAAGTGAGTGTCCTCATCACGAATGTGATTTATTTTGTCATATCAGATCCTGTTAATCCCCATGCCTTGGCCTCCTGGATCCTGCCTGCCCATTTTACACCTATTTCTCAATTTTTTTGGCTTCACTGCTACTAAGAATTTCTTTCTTCTGATATTTTTTTGACAGAGCGGCATTTATTCATTCATGAAGCAATGTGTTCTTTAACTTCCCCCTCACACTGTCTCGCAATCTTTCCACATATATAACTGTTCTCCTTTGCCTTTAACACATCCACACTTTTCCAGGAAATGTATAAGACTAAATGCAAGGTAATTATATTCAAATGCATGACATTCATTTAAACCCAAACTGTTTTAAATGTAACAGTTTGTAACCTATTATAAAGAAAGGCAGGCATAAATTAAAATAGTAACAAACATATGTGCTGAATAGTGCTTTTGTAAGGTAAGTAAAACTCTTTCTCATCAACTCATGAGCTAAAATTGGAATCAGACACTAATGGTGCATTTTTTAAAAGATGTGACCTCAATAGCAATATAGAACAATGTTATATTGGATTGGTTAAAGATCATCATTATTTTACCTTGACAATAATGATTTGCAACATTTACTATTACATAAGCTTTAAGGAAATTATATATATATATATATATATATATATATATATATATATATATATATATATATATATATATATATATATATATATATATATATATATATATATATATATATATATGAAGATAAAATAGCAAGCACATGAATGCTTTAGTGACAGCTAAAGTACTGTTAATGTGTGCCTTATTTAAGAGTTTAAGTGCATATAAACTGGTTGTGGTTCATACATAAGGGCTTATAGTGGCACTGGCTAGTTTCAGTTTTAAGTAGTGTCATTATTTGATGATAAGCAATATTCCAGTCTGGCAATGAACCCTAAGAATACAAAATAATGCCACATATAGGGTAAATTAATAAATATATATTTTATACCCAGTATGAATAAAAACGTTTGCTTTCTTTTGAATATTCATCAGTTTTATTTCCTAAATTATGTTCTTTTATTTTGACAAGAAATTATCTTGGGTATAAAAAGCCATATGTCTATCAGGCAAAAAAACACCACAATGGACTGGAATAAATTATGTTCCTTTACTTGCAGAGTGGCTTTAAATTAATGTAGCATAAAAATCTTAAATAGGTACATTGGTTGCTATTGACCTGTAACCTTATATAACCTTTTCCTGCCTATCTAGCATTCTTCTTTTTTTCATCTTGGGCAATTTAACAGTACTGAAATCTCAAAAAACAGCCTTTTCTCACCAGAATCTTTCTTTTTCTGGGTGTTAACAAGACAACTACCAAAAACATGCCAGTAAGTGGACTGGCTAGGCATTAATCTTTCAAGATGTGAATAAGCGTTTAAACGTGTGTGCACTTTTAAAGTATTGAGAAAAATAGGTAAACTGTGATCATACTTGAACTTACTGTATATCCAGTCCAGATGAGCTGGATTTAATAATTGCTTTATATATTATTATGGCTTCCATTCCAGAGAGTGACAAAGAAACCTGTAATTATTCCTTCTGAGTAGAGTCACTCATCTCTGAATGAGCTTGCAGCATTCAACTCCTCAGGTTATAACCCACAGTCCCTCCAGTAAGGAAACTTACTGGACATAATTACAGACTCCAGGACAAAGAGCAGAAATCTTGGCTTTTCGAGTACCTATCATATGTGTAAACAAAAAGTCTATCATGGAACAGCTTACATTATTACACAGTGTATTGCATTAACTTTTCCTCTTTCACATTAGCAATTAAGTTTTTCCAAGACTACTTTCTATCTACCAAGTTCTATTTTTCCTTGTGTCTATTTTTGCTAATTTGTGTATTAATTGTTTTTATATTTTGCAATGGGGAGAAAAATGTTATTAGGATATTTGAGAGTTTTAGGTTTCCTGAATTCTTGTATCCTTGCTCATTTACATCATGTGCAGTTTTATAATCGACCAATCATTTTGCAGTAGCTCAGTGCATGAAGTCCTGCTTATACAGGCCAAAAACTTCAGTCAATGTTTACATCAGACATCAGCATGTGAAAAAAAACTTGATCTCTTTGACTTAACCATGGCTGTTGGTACTATGTGGGCTGGTTCGAGATTTTCTCTGGGGATTTAACACACAACAATCTTTAGAGTTTAGGCAGAGTGAATGAATGAATGAATGAATGAATGAATGAATGAGTGACAGTGGGTGGTAATGAATTGTTAGTAAGATAGGACAATACCCAGATAAAGTTACTAAAAGAATTATAAAATGGTCACTTTTAACAATCTTGCCAAAAAAAAGTACCTCAGCATGCACAAAACATTAGCCCTAGAGATGGATGTGCTACAACAGTCAACCACAGTTCCACTTCTGTCAACCAAGAACAAGAATCTAAGGCTATCATGGGTGTACAGTAGGTTTACATTATCTGGATAGTTAATGTCTTTTTGCAGTATGTGCTCATGATAGTCTCAGATACTTGCTATTATTTGCTTAGAGAACTTGATGTGTTCTTTGCTGTTGTAGATCAAACACAAAAAAGGTTTTTATATGGTGTCCATGCCGAGATGCTCTTGTGAGAATCATGATTGTAAAGGTTTCTTATTTGAGTTACTATAGACATTCTGTTAGCTCAGTCCAGTCATTCTTGCCTAACATTCCTGTCATTCGCCTCTGACCTCTATTATCAACAAGGTGTTTCAGCCCACAGACCCTCTGCACACAGGATATATTTCGTTTTTTTGTACCATTCTGTCTGAAATGTCTAAAATATTGTTGCATGGAAAAATAGTAGGAGATCAGCAGTTTCTAAAACTAATGCATTTGGCACCAACAACCACACCACAGTCAATGTCACAGACTTTTCATTTTCTCTCCATTCTAAAATTTGATTTGAACATTAACTGAAGCTTGTGACCTTTATTTGCATAGTGTATGCGTTGTGCTGCTGCCACATGATTAGCTGTTTGTATAACATCACAGCTGAACAGATGTGCAGGTGTTCCTAGTAAAGTAGATTGTAAGTAACATGTAATTCACACTTATGCCAAACAACATTAAAATTGGGAAAAATGCCTATTTATACAGTATATTGCAAATCAGTTTTTCCCAGTACAATTTCCAGTACAACCCTACAGTGCATCAATTACATTTTTGGTTGTTAGAGACAGATTTTGCTTTTTATTTTCTATAAAGCAAATGTAACCACCGAGATGTGTCATCAGCAAATGTATGCAATTATGTATTTTATGTCCAAACAATTAACACATCCATGCAAAAAGCGTGAGTAATTCAGAGAGTAGGCCATTAATCTGAAAAAGCTGAACAAAATCTTTAGAATCTCTTGAGATGGTATTCAAAATAATTTCTCTGGCCTTAACCTGACTTAAACTTAGGCTGGTCACCTTCCAAAGTTTGGATGTGCTTAGAAGTGGAAGGTGGAATATTGGCTGTTTGTGGGTTAGGGGTGATTATTTTCGATCTGGACACTTTGAATCATTCAGCTATGCAGCAGAGATGGGAAAATTTCAACTTTGTTAATTCATTGTATGTTTTTTTAGGGGCCTATGCTGTAATGCATGAGATTTTTGCCACCTTGGTTGATATATAGATAACAACCTTACAAAATAACCTAGTTCAGGCTTAGGGTTTCTCATCTGTTTCTGTCATCAAACTCTGTTTGTGTTTGTGTTGCTTATTCAGATATGTGTTGATTGTTCAATCCATTCTGGTTGCAATACAGGAAATTCAAGTACACACAGGGATAGGTTTTGTTGTGTGTTGCAAGCAGTTCTGGATGTTCTCAGGCCTAGGAAGAAATAGAGGCTGGTGCTTCTGTCAGTGGCACAAAAAGTCTTAAGAAACAGATTTCCTGTTTCGCACATTCCACTTGATGGAAGGCATGTAAATATTGGGTACTGGAATGATGTACAGGGATTTATAGAACTGGTCAATGATAACCTTTAAGAAGTGTTTCTTTGGATATTGGAAGATCTGTCACAAAATCAATAGAACAGTGGTCACTTAGGAAGTGGCAACAACATAGGTTTACCTGCCAATAGGGCTCTGGGGACTTTAGATAACGTACAATGGGAGCAAGAGAAAATTAGCCTGTTGATCCACAATACTTAATATGAAGAAGATGGTGTGTGTGTGTGTGTGTGTGTGTGTGTGTGTGTGTGTGTGTGTGTGTGTGTGTGTGTGTGTGTGTGTTTGTGTTTGTGTGTGTGTGTGGGGGGGGGGGGGGGAGTTAAAGTTACAAAAATAAAAAATACTTAAACAACCTTGTCTATGGCACTTCTGAGTCATTTTCTGACAAATGACTGTGAAAGAAACCCCTCAGTGCTGATAACAACCTAAGAATGAAATTGTTGACTGTTAAAACTAACATTATAGGCTTTTTGTTAATGTCCAGCTCATTCTGTTCAGTTTTTTATGCACTTGGCTCTAAAAATGGAAAACAGATTTATATATCGTTGATGTAAGCAATCACAAACTTGCACAGCATGTCCTGAAAGACATCATTAATAAGGCAATAGAATAATGAAGGTTCACCAGAGAGGCCATATGGCATGGCACAATACTCACAGTGGCCAGAGGTGGTGCTAAAAACTATTTTCTATTCATTGCCCCTTTAGGTTTTGGATCTAGTTATATGCACTTTGCAAGTCCAGTTTGACGATTATCATCGCCTTTTAGAGTTCCTCTAGGGCTAATAAAACCAGCGAAGGGGGTAACAATAATTAATGATGACGTAATTTATTTCCCAATACTCAAAACATAGACTGGCTTTACCCCTTTCTATAATACAAAAAAGAATCCCATTATTATGTTCACTCCATCTGAATTGCTCCCTTTGCATGGTGGTATGGTGGCTGCCATGAGTTCTATGGACCTTGACTATGAATTTCCACTCAGATCAGTGAGTGCATTTTGCGTTGTGGAGATAAAGAGAGATATATGGCATTGGTGGACTTTGCTGACTAAGTTAAATAGGTTTGTTACATTGCATAGTGGCATTTCCAATTGGTCCTATTTTAAGGGTTTGTAGGTCCTGAGTTGATTGTGTGTTCTATTGAGACCCAGTGCTTTTTTACTGCCAATGTAAAAGCAAAATCCTGTACGTTGACACCGTTTGCATCGATTGACCTGTATTGGGTCTATAATCCTTGAGAAAGGGCTTTTTTTTTTACTTTTTCAGAAGTGGCTTTGGCTGAGGCAGATGGACAGATCAATGAGCAAACTGAGTGTCATCTGGATGTCATGGCAGAAAAGCCCTGTTAAGTTGACTAGATGTAATCCTTGTTGGTATGGGTGCACACCAGCTTGTTGCATCCACTTCCAGTAACCTTTGTCCTGAAATCTAGAGTGTACTCCGAGAAGTTAGAGTTACCCGGCTTGAAAGTCAAGTCGTTTTTTCCTGAATTTGTTCAAGACTTGTTGAACACATTCAATAAAGCATTCAAAAGATGACATAGGCTTGCCTTCTTGAGACTAAATGGTCATTGCTCAATGTCTCCAATGTGCAATCACAGTTAGTAATTTAGTGTTGCCGAGAAAACTCCCTCCTGTTTAAAAAAATACAGAGAACATTGCAACAAGAAGCCCTTATACAGGGTTATATGGATCTCAAGTGTTTTTCTGGGTGTGCAATGAGTGGGAGAACTTAATAAGTGGGTGCCACCTGTGGAGCTGGCTGCAATGCCAGCATGCTGCTCAGCTGCATGAACCTAGAATCGAGCTGGATAAGCTGTTGTTGCTGTTCTCCCGCTACTCAGCCTTTAGAAGCTAATTCCATGATGTCACTCAAGCTTACTTGCTTCATCCATTGAAGTGGTGAATTCTATTTATTAAACATACAGGTAGCAGAAAATCCAGAAACATGGACCAAAAACATTGGTAAAAAAGCATAAAAAGGGCAGGTGATCAGCAAATAGAAAAGAACAGAATGTCAAATTTGAAGGACAATAGCAAAGTCACATTGTGAGGGCATGGCATGTAAAAATCAAAAACACTAAACCAACCTTCCCACTCTAGTGGTGTTTGGTGTGTGTGTATATATTGACAGGAGTGGTGATTGTTGAAGTTCAGTTGTGTTGATAGGTGACTGTGAATGGGAAACGAGTGTGTGCGCTCTTTGTAGTCAGGGGGGCAGTCTGGGAGTTGGAGTTTCTCTGTGTTTCTGGTTTAAACATGAAACAGTGCACATGACCTGAATTGTACACAATAATAGCCTGAACTGGTTCGAATGCCTGCTGTTCTCTAAAGAGTATACTTAAATCTTTAAACGGCACATTTTTTACTGTGCAGACTGCCTGGACAGCCTTGACCTGAACTACACAGATTGCCACTTTCCACCACACATCCTGTTAACCAGGTAAAACATTTCATTTGTTCTATTAAGAATATTTTATAGTAAAATAACAGACATAAAACTGAATCATATAGGACTGGAGCAGCAACATGTACAAAGAATAACGCAAAGGTATAGCAAAAAGTCAAGATTGTATGTAAATTTTTCTTGCATGTGTCTGACACACAAACATACAACTCAAATAATTCTTACCTGCAGTGTCTATGAACTCCTGCCACTGTCTCGATTATGAAGCATTCTCCTTCATTTAGACAAAAGGCCAACTCTTGGCTGTCTTGACATGGTTTAAAGAACTCTGAGCGGACGGTTGGGGTTGTAGGTGCAACTTCATGAAAAAAGAGACAAAAAAGATAAGAAAAAATGAATAAAATGTCAATTCAGCTTAACATTTTTTTATTTCATCCATTTCCAGGCGATCAGTTTCTAATAAGAACAATATGTCCTATGGTACAGCATTAAATAATTCAGTAGAATGACATTTTCAAGTACGACGAATTTAATAATACATCCTCTGGTTTTAATTCACTCACTGAGGACACAAAATTGTTCAACATGCATTATACAGTGGCAGGGTTAATAATGCAACACCATGGACAATAGAGCAGACAGAGAACTCTAAATGAGAAGCAACTACCTTCTAATAGTGAAATAAACATGTTTGCCACATGGCAGCACTCAAGCGGCATACAGCACGGCATATACTGTGAGGAAACAATATATTGGCTGCTTATTATCGTGTAATTAGTGCAATACATGGTAGGCTAAACTCAATTCCCAAGGCTTAAATTCACAATGAATCAATATGGAGTGCGGAACAAAATGGCCTAAAACCATTATTGTGTCTTCTTTTAAAATTACTAATAGCATGCATTGATCCAGCCGTGCTTGCTTTATTCTAGAATGCTAACCTTATGTACCATAGCAATGCCTGCTTATGTTTACACAGATGTGAAGCTGCTAAGCTCAAGCTCAGCTAAAAGATATGCATGCTGCATCAATGAACACACACACACACACACACACACACACACACACACACACACACACACACACACACACACACACACACACACACACACACATACAGCCAATTTAGAAACATATTTGTCAAACAAATGGCATAATGCTCACAAAAAACATGACAGCAGTACCATGAAAGTGGAGTTTTGTGCTATAACAGCCAGCAAACTGAATCGGTTATCACAATGTGACCAGGGCTGGCTGTTATGAATGGACTAGCAGGGTTGTCTTTAAAGATAAAAGGCAGCAGTATATGCTTCCATTTTGCATCCACATCAAATAACTTTTTTTATTGTCATAAGGCATCACCATGAATCATGAGTAAAATTTGTAAGAATGGAATAAAGAAGCAATGCTGAAACCGATTTCTTTCTAGTGCACACTGTTTTTCCAATAAAATACAAGTTATAGTCATGTCGGGTTTTTTTCAGTCTGTGCAAAATAATTAGCACAAACAAGGTAAATTCTTTATTATCCTTTCATCCACAAAATCTAGTTGAATGAAGCAAGTAAAAGCTCTTAAAGAATCTATTTTTAATCACATAAAATATATATAACAAAATTGCCAAATTAGTGTTTTGCTTTGTTTTTTAAACAAAGGGTTTTTATTTTTTTCTGGTTTCCATGGTTGTTATTATGAAGAAAGATGGCATGAACTAATACGGTATGTATGTGAGTTTGTTTGTAGGGTGCATGTTTTAACATCTAACAGCAAGAACAAAATGCCCCCACAAGGACAGGAATATCTAAGAGTTTGTATTTTAAAAAACGACAAGACCCAAAAGGGAAATTTTAGCTTCCATCCAAAATCATGACCAGCTGTCACAGTATGTGACAGTGGGAGTAAAATCTGTATCCCAAATAAAGGCATGGCATTTGCAGTGTTGTGGTCAAATCAATCTGTTGTTCTCATTGATTGATGAACCTCAGGTCAGACACCTAGTTTCTTCAAACCACTAAAGGACAGGTGCTGAGATGAGAACTTTTTATGCAAATTATGACCAGCAATGATGCATATGCACCAAAATAGTTCCATTAAGTTTTATGCACATAATTCATCTGCGCCATTTTCAAGGCATCAGCTAGAGTTTTATCTTATCATCTAGCTCTTCATAAACCTTCTGAAGGTTATAGCATGATATAAATCACCTGGAAAGTATTGATCAGAAGTCTACTGCATCAAATGTTTCATTGTAAAAGCAGAAAACTGTAACTCTTCTAAAATTATTATTGTCATTTTTATCCTCTGGAGCGTTCTTAAAATCTGGGCCATACTACCACTGACAAGGTAGTTGATCAGCAATCAACTGTGTTTACTGTGTGACCTGGGGCCCCTCATGGACCAGATATTTCGCCACTACAGATTTGATTAAGATGCTCATAAAAAGGGACCATCTGCAGGCTAAGAGAGCAGAAACATGCAATAAACATCATCAAGCAGCAAATTAAAATTACGAACCATCAATAATAATTGCATCAATACGGGTGCTCTTGAGGGACTGGGGGAGGTGTTTAACGAATTAATGAACACTAATCGATGCTCAGGGATTCTGAGAAGCTATTAGCAATCAGCAACCTTTATGTCTGAACACTGATAAGTTTATTATTTCTTTTCTCGATTGATTTTGCACATCAGCACAAACTACTAGTCATACTCTTCACACAGTTTCCAGCTGTCAGAGCTAGTGATTTGAAAAAAAAAAAAAAAAAACTTTAGTACATTTTGTATAGCTTTCACATAAATCACAGGACTACAATTTGCCCATATAACATGGAAGGTGGATTCCATCAAGTCAGCAGTTCACTCAGCACTCAAACTAGAAATTTAGAGATTTCATCACACAGTGTTTTTCATGCTTTGATTATGGATAGAGATTTTATGTAATAAAATATACAGTAGAAATCTTAGTTTGTTATTTTGCTATTCCACATCTGATAACCTGCTGATAAGAGAAAATGTTTTCACATAAGGAATTAACACTGAATATAGGCTAGTCAAGGCTAATGCTCACAGTAATTATATAAAGAATAAAAGACACTGAAAAATACTGTATAATATGGTAGAGTGATACCACCCCAAAGTTAATTACTTTCCTGTAAGTACACTCGCAAAACATTTATATTTAGCCTAATAAGTATTATACAGTAATATCAGTACAGTAACATAAGCATGGGAGCATTAGTATATTAGCATCAAAATAAAAATAAATATAAATAATTTGTTTTAAAGCCAGAACTACTATCAGTGTGTTTAATCTACAGAATCAATATACAATATTAAATACCTATTCATGTACTTTGTTAAATCTTGCGAAAAACATGAATGGTTCATTTTCTTTTTAAACACATTTAAAGATTCACAAAGGAGATTTTTAAGTCTGTTTTGGGAATACTAACTAAACCAACGAAGAAAAAAGAAAGTCAACCGGACCTCTCTAAAGCACAACAGCATCAACTTCTGTTGACAAATTATGCAAAATAAACTAGACTGACAGTAAGCTAAACAGAAACTGACATTGTGTGGTCGCTGACCCCTACCATCTGCAAAATGACGTCTGCAGGAGTAAAACCATTTTCTGTGTTTACTACTCAGTGTAATGCTGTGACCTTCCACTTAATTTTGCTCAGTAATGTGTAAAAACAGCTTCCATAATTGTTCAGGTGCTGATGGGATAATTGTTCAGTCTCTACTCAGTGATAAAATTATCCCTGTAGTTATTCCCTAAATA
Organism: Silurus aristotelis; assembly: GCF_946808225.1. Classification (NCBI taxonomy): domain Eukaryota; kingdom Metazoa; phylum Chordata; class Actinopteri; order Siluriformes; family Siluridae; genus Silurus; species Silurus aristotelis. The sequence goes on along the minus strand of NC_139585.1, from coordinate 15,799,776 downwards.
ATGTATTCATCCTGGTCACTTTAAAACTAGTCCAAAAGGCAATTTAGTAAAGCAATCACAGTCATGTGATTACCCTGTAGATTACTAAAATATAGACTTGGAGCAAGGTTAATTATGAAACCGTGTTCTATGTGAATACCCAGAAATATGATATGAGATACCGTATGATATGTTACTAGTGATATATAGAAAGAGTCAATTAATATTCTATGTCTATGCAAGGAAACAAATGGGAACATGAAAAAGACAGATTACGTTACTATACACAGATTACTCTGATTAGTTTTGGTACAAACTAAATACAAACTCATTTTCATGTTTAAGTAGAAATTGTTACAACAGATATATTTGATATTCATTTTAATTCAAAATATATATTTTAATAGAGCAGCAAGGCAAACTATAAATATACTGTATTTAGAAAATGGCATGGCTCTAAGAGTAGTCCAGCTGTCTAGATGCATATAGTATCAAGAAAAATATATACAATAAATACAATAATGACATGCACCGCTTCGGATAAAAAAAAAAAAAAGCACACAAACGCTGAAAGAGTTCAGGAACTGAGATGTACATTTACATTTGTTGAAGTTTTTTTGAATGCCCTGCCTGTAATCACCCTGCTCATTAGTGTGCTCAGGCTATGGATGATCTTTGGGGATAGTTCCCTCATACTGTTTACAGCCAAGCCCATCAAACAGACTGCTGAGGATACTGTTTTTACCCATCATCCAACACTCCCTACAGCCGTTCTGAATTATTTTTTTGCAACAAAGTCTGAGGTTGTGGTTCTTAGTGAAGCAAATCTGAAGGAAACTATTGTGTAAAGTAATGCTTTAGGTTATTTTTTCATTCTTTTAATGAGCAAAATATGCATCAGTTAAAAAAGAGTAATGGAAAATGGCTTACTGTTTAACAACTGATGTCTCTGTAATTAAATTAGCCAAAATTGTGACTTATAGGAGGTTTTGCTAACCTTTTTATCTTAACTCCATCAAGCTCATCACTATATCCTCTGTCAGAAACTAATGGAGGTTAGTGAGGGGGCAGATGCTTAAGAGTCAATGTGCTTCTTGCCAGCAGGGTGGTGGGCTGTGAGTGTTTGACTGCATTGACAGCTTGGAATAGCTGTAGACACAAACATCTGTCACACAGTCTCAGCCCACCTTGTTCCTTTACCAATCAGATGGACAGGCTCCTAGGGGCAGTCTTCTGAAACATTTTTTGAGACATGCCTGCAATCTAAATCTACACACCACACACCACTATTTAGTAGGCTTTAGAGCTGAAAATCTTTTATGACCAAAAATAAGCCACATGCTTATATTAGTCAGAATATAATTAGACTGATTATGATTAACTTTTTTTTTTTTTTCATACCAGAGCACTGTTAAATTATCAAATTTGATAATGTCAGTTGGTGTTGATACTTTTTTTTATCATCAACTCTGACAGTAGTGCTGGATGTATTTCAAAACTCAGGGTTATATTAAATGTGCATGTTTTAATACATGATTGTTTCCATAATAACTAATTTTCACTGACTTGAATGTTGGATTTGGTACAAAATATGAGGTTAATAGTAAGTGGATTCAAATATTAATATCAACCTTCCATTAGTCCTTTGTTGATATTTGTTCAGATAGGCAGGTGCCAAAGTAGAGAAAAAATTGTCAGTCTATTATGGTGTTGGAGGGATTTTGCTGGCATGATTTTGGTCTACTTGTCTATTTAGAGTGAAGCTTCACTGCAAATCAATACAAAGTTATTCTGATGCATCACCTTTATCCTATGATGAAACAGGGCTGTCTTTCAGGACAACAATTTTTCCATCCACAGGCAACAAGGGCTTGAAGTATGGTGTATGAAAATGGAATAAGTCAAATACCATGGCTTTCACTGTCACCAGATCCCACCCTAATTAAACACTTATAGAAGATTTGGGAGCAAAATTTTAGAGGGCACCCTCCACATAATCAAAACACCAATTAAGGGAATATCTTTTAGAAAATTGGTGTTCAGTTCTGCTGAAGCTGTTCTGTGCTTGTGATAGCCCTACACATTAGCAAGACACTTAAGCTTCAGATGGTTCAAATGACAACACACATGACAAAACTAAAACGACATCACTGCAAACCATACAAAAAGGACTGCTGGACAGGTACATTCACTTATCAGATAATTGGAGTTTTCAAGTAAACAGTGATTTTAAAAGCTGCGCTAGCATTAAGTTCATCAATATGCGCCTTTTGGGCTGGCCTTGAGAGCGAGGTAAAGTGCTCTTACAGAAGGGGATGTTGAGAGCAGTTCATTGAGTAATTAAGGAAATGACGTTCATGACGAAAATAAAGTGTTCCTGTCGCTTTCTTCTTGCTAACATCAGTAACATTAAGCATCATATGGACGTATTTCACTTTGTGTTTAGTTTCAAATCTTAAAAAAGATAGATGTAATATTATGAGATTACCACTTAATAAACATGAAAAAAATCCATCTAATGCATTGTTGTTAAAAAATACATTGTAAAATAATAAACTGTAATTTTTCATTAATGCTTAATGCTTGTTTAGAGTAATGGCACAAAAATCATTAAAAAAAAATAAACATTTATATATTACAACAAATGACGAGGCTAAAATGGCTAAAGATTAAAGATTATCATTAGACTATCATTACATAGCATTGTATACATTTATTTCTGGTTTAAACCTGCTGCACTTACCCTGATAAGCCAAAAGTAACTGAGACTCTACATCTTGCATCCATACCTGGTAAAATAATGGAAGTTGTGATAGCAAGCCAAAGTTCATTTGCTGCTTCAGGTAAATGTTACAGCTAAGTTAATGATACTGTCTGTTTCAATGTTTGATTACAATCTCCACAGCCACAGCTTTGTTACAATAGCTACATATTATAGTCCACTGATACAGTATACACTGCTAATACTGTAAAGATCTTGCCAGAATACTTGACAGGCTACAGTATTGGAAAATCCATTTTAAGCATTGTTCTGGTTTGGACACAGTGCTTTATTTCCCAGAGTAGCTAAACTGGAAAGTACCAAGGCAAGAGAATTGGTTACCATGAAAGGAAAATGTCAGTACGCCCTCCGATGGGAATTTAAGGACTCATTCGTCAAACAAATGCCAGAAAACAGAACTATTTCTGAACAAAAGCAGGGAGTATGAGATGGAAAGTGAGACACTTTACCTTTTCTCAAAAAGGTAAATTGAATCCTCTCAGCACTCTGAAATGACTCTTCAACAGATGATGACAGCTCTGCATGGACAAAGTGTGCCTGCATAACCAATAGTGACATTTAGGACAAAGGCTAGCATGCCAAAGGATTTTAAAACCAATTTTAACTGTTTTATGCTAGCTCAGGGACGTGTAAAATCTCACAATTGATTAAACACAGAAAGGATCTTAGTAACTTGCCATGGCAAGCTTTTATTAGTTGATTGATATATATATATATATATATATATATATATATATATATATATATATATATATATATATATGCACCGTCTCAGCGCCATCCTTCCGCAACCTATGCACGTCATGTACCAGAATGGGCAAGTGCTCCACCGCCAGCAGGATGCGGAAGGACGACGCTGAGACGGCGCAGCCCACCGCGGAGGACAAGGAGGCGTGGCATACAGAAGAGACACAGCTGGAGCTCAATTAGAGTGGTGGCTCCTCACTGTCTTCAAGGCCGGCGGTGCCTATAAAAGGCTGCCGTGAGGAGGGTGAGGTGGAGTACCTTTGGTTCCTGACTAATGTAGAAATTCCCGCCAGACCCTTGCAACGCCTTGTAAAGGTGGGAGACTCCTTGGCCTTGCGGCAGACAGTCCCTGACCCCTACGTGCAGATGGCAACCTGGACAGACACAGCCTGCATGTCGGGAACTGAGGCATCGGAGCGCGGCGGGAATGCCCCACTCCTTCTCCCGCTCCAGCCACTTCACACCCCCTTTCCTGGGCACGAGAACAGTTCTCCCCCTTTTTACTTTTACCCCCAATGAAGACACTGTATTCCCCGATATGAATCTCCTGTGTTGGTGCTCAGCCCGATGCAGCGGCAAGTCGCCACAATATATAAAACAATGGTACAATGTACAATGGTTTCCTGGGATGTCTGATATGGTTTAATGACATTACAAGAAATATCAAGCTGTGAATGCTGTCTTTATGAATTAAAGTCAATATAACTGATGATTACACCAGACTCAGACACTAGAGAAGTATAATTACATTATATTCCACAGACTCCATCAAAATGTCTCTTCAACATGGAAAAGAGTAAAGAGGTGATTCTAAATACTGATGTTTCCTTAACTCCAGTCACCTACATTTATCAGCCTGTGGGATGTACAAATGTTTTATACAAAGAAATCAGTTTTATTGGAAACAATGCTTGTAGAAAATATTTATTGCTATTAATTTATTACCATTTAATATATTTTTTATTAACAATGTGTTTAAAAAAAAATCATTATGATGAATCATAAAAATCTCGTTTTGATTCAAATCTCAGTAGTAACTGTGTAATTTGCATCTGCTTTAAATAATATTCATTTGGTTCATGTAAGAAGGCGGTAGGGAGAAAAAGCTTCACATCAAGACAAAGATTAAGAACAGCTTATAAAAGAAGTTTGTGTAACAGGCATGAAAAATACATTTAGTTTACATTAGTTTACACTAAATTACACTAAATGTTACACCTGATGGTTCGGTCAATGTATGTTTTTTACTTTAATAGTGTTGTAAGTATGGTTTCTTCTTGGCCCTGCTCTTTCCCTTCTTTATTTGCATTAGGTTCCCTGGTGGTCTAGTGGTTAGGATGCTGTGCTCTCAACGCTGCGGCCTGGGTTCGATCCCCGGTCAGAGAACCAACCCCAGCCATTAGGTTTGCACAAGCCTAAGTGCCGGTCCCAAGCCTGGATAAATGGGGAGGGTTGCGTTAGGAAGGGCATCCAGCGTAAAAACATGTGCCAAATCAAAAATGCGGATGGTCCGCTGTGGCGACGCCTAATGGAAGAAGCAGAAAGAAAATCTAAAAGGAATCTAATTTCACTTCTGCTTCCAAATTAAAATGTCTTTTTCTATTAATTCATGTTTATATAATGTTATTATAAAATCATGGACTTGATTATTTTCATATTCAGACCCAGTTTTATTTGTATTTTGTTTTCGTCTTGGATGAACTTGGGTGAATCACGTGCTCATTTTATCCAGCCGTTTTTATTTTTCAGACATTTTATATACATTTTTTTATACGTTTTAATTTCTGGCATGGGGAACGGCATGATTAAAAAAAACTTTAATTGTTTAAATTGATCATTCAAGTCATCCCACTGATTTTATCAATAAAGAAACATTATGCAGCGATGAGACCCGTTATACTTTTGTTTTTAACTCTAAGTATAAAAAGTCAGAAATAAATCCTGAAAAAAAATTTTTTTTTATATATATATATATATATATATATATATATATATATATATATATATATATATATATATATATATATATATATATATATATAAATAACTGTAAATTGCCAGGCTATAAAGAGATTGTGTTGATTACCTCTAGACATAGGTTTTATGTTATAGAACTCGTTGTGTGATGCCTTTTGTTTATTTATCTGTTTTTCTCATCTTCTTCTGTGGATGTTCTTACAACAAATAGACAACAAATTTAGCATAAAAAATTATTTTAAATGTTTCATATGTGCCTAGCTTAATGTCTCCCCAGCTCTAATGAGCTATGATGATGTTCATTCTTGGCTTCCCTCCTGCTTGTTCCAATTTCCTTCCATTTTCACTCACTTTCTTTTTTGTAGTGAAATCTGGTCAAACAGGAACTTTTGGTCAAACCCCAGCCTTCTAGCATTGCTTCTGTGAAACATATCCATACCGCCACTGTAATCTTAGGCTTACCGCCTAGTCTTTGTTTCCTGTTTATTTATAGTCTAGTATAATATATATATATATATATATATATATATATATATATATATATATATATATATATATATATATATATATATATATATATATATATATATTATATAAATATAATAACAATAACTGACAAGTAGCAAGAAATGTGTTCTTGCAGAGATGTGTCCTATTTGTGTTCTGTAAGAAATCTTTAACACATGATGTGTTTAAACTGCCATGCTTTGTAAAAGTTTTGAGGTTATACATACAGTATAGACCCAAAAAATCTTATGAGCATGTATCAATAGTTCTAAGTGGCTTATCATGTGTTGCATATGAATAAACTAAAAGAAAATGTATATTTAATGATGCTTGGCTGCTTTTGAAGCAAAAGCAAGTGCGGTGAATCACTAAAATGAGCTTCAAAGTATTTTCTGGTGCACCATATTGATGTGAGGAGAAATGCAGTGCTAATACAAGAGGTGTGTGCAGAAAAATACTCTAAACTGGCCCCCAAAAAAGAAAGACATTAATTGATATTTCAGGACACACATTATCCTCTGAATAAAGTTGATTAAAAAAATGTACCAGCAGAGTTTTCAATTACACTCCATTGTATTTTTATGACATCTCCCTGCAAATGCCAAGCAACCCAGGAGCCTTTAGCCTTCCAAAGTTCCCTGATGGACTGCAGATTTCGCCGTTTTTTCACCATTTGATCTGCTCAAATGGCAAAGCCTCCCACACACTCAAAGCACATCAGACTGATTCATTCCATGATTACAGACAAGAGGCATGCTGCATTTCTTTCCCCAAAACAACAAAATATAATTCAAATAAATGCACATGCTGATATTTTAGGCATTTGATTTATGCTATTTATTGTGTGCATAACTGAGAGGGTAACATTATAGGGAATCATACAGTTCAAATAGAAGGCCTATCTATGGAAAAGGAAAAAAGCAAGTATAAAAGCATCATATATTTAGGAAGCACTTCTGTCTATGAGTAACACAGACAAGTTTATATCCACTTCTGGAAAGAGAGCGACACACTTGAACTAGAACATTCAATACAGTAAATATATGACAAGAGTAACCTTGGCTAAGACTGAGAGCTTACAAGGGCAGAGGGGGTCTCCTTTAGCTCTGTGCCCTCTGTCTCTCCTCCCCACTCAATTTCTGCCCTGGAGAGGAGACCCAACTCGTTCAGGCTCACTGAAAGCACAGCTATATTTAACGTCCAATGAAATATTTATCCACTGGCTGACACACAGGAGAAAGAGGATGTGCAGAGCCAGCATAAACATGGGGAATGAGCCAGAGACAGAGAGAAAGCCAGAAAATGAGTGAAAGTGAGAACATGGAAGCAGTTCAAGTCATGTGAACACCGAACATGTGTAGATTTTCAAAAAAAAAAAAAGATTTGGATATTGAAATGTTTGCACAAATGTTTACTCTGTTGTTTTATTCAGCTATTTTCTCTTGTGTGGCTTGTTGCAAATGCAAAATGGTAAACATGTATGATCATTGATTCATGAGACAAATAAAAGAAGGAACATGATTTTAAATTCAGATTCATCTTTTAAAAACTGCCTCAGATATTTTTTCAGCACCTAATTTAATCACACTTTTTTTTCTCACATCTTTCTCTACTCTCAATCCCTTTAAATGGATGAAATGAAATTTCAGAGGTGCATTGTATGTTCTGTTTAAACATATAATACAACTATTCATAAGTTGCATGATTACACTCCATGAATTATGCACTCTGTGCTTTGGCTTGCTGCTAATAGTAGGCACGTCGCATGGCAGGGGGTTTGGAAATGCTTGGAAGCAAACTAGCAAGTTTCTAAAACTCACAGGGAAAGAATGCATGCCAGCATTACAGTGTGTATCAAGTTGATAGAGGTGATATATATATATATATATATATATATATATATATATATATATATATATATATATATATATATATATATATATATATATATATATATAAAAAATTTTCTTTTTTTTTTTTCAGTTTTCTTGAATGATTGTCCTAACCATTGTTTTTTCTGTAAACTATACAGCAATGGCATAGTGACATAGTGGCTAGCCTTGCCACCTCATAGCTCCAGGGTCTCATAGTTTGATTTTGAGCTTGTTTTACTGTGTATGGAGTTTTACATTTCCTTCCTGTGATTCTGTGGGTTTCCTTCAACTGTCCAAGTACATGCTGATAAACATGATTTAGTGTGTGTCTCTGTGTGTGAATAGTCATCACTAGACTAGTGTCATGTCTTGGATGAATAGGATGTCTGATGAATAATCTGATGATTATTCATCATCATGTCTAATGATGAATAATTAAAAAAGTTAGAAATGTCATCGTGGTGTGTGAATTCTGGCTTTGATCAATTTTTATTAAATGTGTGAATAAACTGTAGCTTAATTTAAACCTCCATGACCCAGACCAGGCACTTAGTAAAAAATGCTTAAAGGTCATGTTAGTAAACATTGTTTAGCCCTTTGTCATATTTACCTTTTGTTCTTGAGCCTGAACAGCATGAAGGTAGAAACCTCTTGCCCTTGCAACTTTTTGTGTCCCACATGATCCCTGTCACTGTCTAGCTTAGGTTGCTTTAAAAAAAGCGCAGTGAAATGTCTATTTCCTATCTGTATTTGGATCTGCTTAGAGCATATTATCTGTTCAATATGAATAATAGATTTGGTTAGATCTCAAGTGTTCATGTAAATATATGTCCAGATACCAGTGGGTTTTTTTTTTTTGTGAGAGAACAATGCGATATAGTGCTAATTAGTAGCGCTGGATTAAGTATTCCTACAGTGTGTATGGACACATCTTTGGGCATCTGTATGCCAATTACTCTGTCTCATTTAGAGTCTCTTAGCATTGCTCCAAGCATACGGCTCAAGGCTAACAACACTAAGGACTGAAATTAGGACCCGCTGACACACACTAGTGCATGACCAAAGAAATATCTCTGTGAATGACAAATTTTCTTCCACTTTTTCTTGCTGTTTATGTGAATTGCCTCAAAATGCGTACTACTGAAAAAAAGTAACGTGAAGAATGACTTTCACGTTTTCTTCAGACAGCTGGAATTAATGGCAGACTCCTAACTCTGAGGGACTGCCATCTTCTCTGTGAGGATATATATGTGTATGCGCACAGTATCTAATCTTCTTGTCAATATGCACCACTGTGCCTTGCTTCACATGCTAAATTTATTCAAACAAACATTAGGTACATGAGATCCTTGGAACTCCAGAAAACAGGATTACAAGCCTGTGCCTGAGATTCTCCACTCACAGGCACATCAGAACCAATCATCCCAACACACTCAGAACAAGAGAGGGGTCACGCTATGTCCCTTCTGGAGTGGCTGTTACAGCCTCTGGGTCCTGGCACCTCTGAAGCTCAGTGTGTGTGATCACATTTAACCCTGGAGCCCTGCTAAGTGCCACAGTCATGCCTGCTTAGTGTGCATGCTAGTGCCACAACCATATGCAGAAAGAGAGAATAATAGCTGAACATAGCAGATGAACACAGGAGGCATATTGCAGAGCTGCATATCTTTCTATTCTATGTATGTCTCTTTCTACCTGATATTTTCATTGCCTTGCATCCCTGTCATTTACAAGGCAAATTATCATAAGAGAAAACCAAAGTGTGCATATATACTACTGCACATGTTCTCCTTTGATCTGTCTCATTCTGAAATGCCAAATAAATACACACAATGGAATCAACAAGCATCCTGTTATACTAAAAACTAAGCAGAATATGTTATATATATTTTTTAAATATTTATTTGCAAGAACTATTTGTACATAAGTGATTCACTCTACATAAGTGCATGCTGTAATCAGTTCCACCAGAGAAAGAGTGACAGTCTCATTTCATGGTGTTATGTGCATTATTATGCACTGGCAAACACCTTTTTTCACATATTTGTATGCATGCCACTTATGTGGCATATAAAAGCTCTTTCTTGCATTTTCTAAAGTAACTACCAGGAGATTTTTGCAGTACACAATTCTCTTGCAAAATACCAATAGTCTGGTTAATCAAAATGGAACCAATGTATAATTTACATATTCATATACATAATCATTCTTCAGTACAGGCAAAACGACCACATTTTTAAAGCAACCTAATACCTATAACTTTCTGTTTTACATTCAGACTTGGAATTGAAATAAAATCTTTTAGGCTCACAAAAAAAAATTTCATCCAAAATTCTCAGATACAGGGAAGTCTCCATGGTATAAACAAGTAGTTAAGGGTTCTTAGCTTCCTATACTTCCTATACCATTCGTTTTAGTGTCTTTAAGGTTTCCAGATACCTAGTTATTATATAGATTACCATGAGAAGAATGCACCTGGGGCATATATGTACAATATCTTGCTGTTATGGCAAATAAACCAACTTGACTATTAAAAAAATAACAATATGACAGTAAGAAAAGTTATGTGCTTATTGGTAACCATGATGAAATTAATTCTAACTTAGATTAAGTTTTAATAGCTTGAAACCTAGCAACCGTTCCGATGTAGCACAGAACGGCAACTCTCACTGCAATAACGTACTAATTCTTACTATATCATTGCAGGTACTGTAAATAGGTGTACAAAAATAAACATTTGGCATATATAGATAGATAGATAGATAGATAGATAGATAGATAGATAGATAGATAGATAGATAGATAGATAGATAGATAGATAGATAGACAGGGGCTGTCAAAATTATCGCGTTAATAACGTATTAAAGCAAATTATCGCATTTCTGTTTAACCATTTTTATAAAAATATATAAATAAATAAATAAATAAATAAATAAATATAAAAGAGACGCAATTAAAACCTTCAGCGCAACACACATTTATTCACAACGTCCTGTCTTTACTCAGATATATGAATAAATAAATAAATAAATAAATAAATAAATAAATAAATAAATAAATAAATAAATAAATAAATAAATAAATTCTACCAAACATTTGTTTTACTGATACTGATGAAGTCTCAAATCAAGCACCAAAATCTGCCATGATGCACACATCCTGCAATTAAAACCATCCCTGTAGAAACATAGCAAAAGTTGCGTTTGGTGTCCTGATGATTTACGTAATTCAAAACACCGCAAATACTTTAAAAAATTTACAAGTATATTTTGTTTATTCTATTCATGCTCAAGGTTGAGTCTGTTTTTACTAATAATAAACTATAATAAAACATTTGCATAAAGCATTCATATTTGTCCATCCCCATGTTGATTAGAGAATCAAAAACATAAATAGTATTAATTTAAGGTACATTTAGAGAAGATAAAATATGTGATTAAGCTGCAATTAATTATGAGTTAATGCATGACAATACACATACCCACACACAATTTTGTATAAATGTTTCCCTTATAGCATATTTACAGTTATAGCATACAGTTTAAGCATATATCCCTTAACATATTTATTGCAGGCAGATTTACTTCATTATCTATTTCTATAGAATCATTATTATTATTCATTATTATAACTATTATTATTATTTGAAGGCAATTTGTGTGCTATGCTACACTTTCAGTGAGACAATTTAGCATTCATTGCATATAAAATTAAGCCAACCTGGTAGATTTAATCCCTTCTTACACAACAGAATTCCTGTGTCCAGTCTGGACCTGATTCTTTTTAATACTGCTGAAATTTACTCGTCAATAGAACACAGATTCCCAAATTTCTATCATTCCATAGACATGATTTCACTGCTGAATAATTTTGGGTGCACTGAGATTATTGTCTATATTACTTTAAACTCAATTCACTGTAATGTATCTTATTAAATTATGGATTCCTTTTTTGTTTAATGTTAGAAGACCATTTTCATGTTTTTTAATACTACAGAGCATTCATTTGTGTAATTTATATCCATTCATAAAATGACAAATGTTCTACAACTCTCTTTAAAAGCCCTTCATTAGATTTCTAAGTACTTTCAAGGGACTCATTACTGTTCATATGAAACTGAAATTAAGGCTCATAAACTTAAGGATGCTTTAACAATTTCTTCATATGTGACTTATTACTACATTACACAGTAGACTATATAACAGTCTACAATTATTTAAGGCTGTATTCTAAATGCATATTATAAAATAAATAGTGTTTGTAAAAAAATAAGCACATCACTTAGTCATTATGAATTTGTCGTAATTTGACACACTCTTTATAGTAGTGTATTTGAGGCTCCAAGAGTACTTACCATCCAAGAACTTACTTATCAACCATGTTACAAAAACAGGCTTCTTTCACCTTAGAAATATTTCTAAGCTAAGAAACGTTATCTATATCTGATGCAGAGAAGCTTGTCCATGCGTTCATGACCTCCAGAATAGACTATTGCAATGCATTACTAGGTGGACGTCCTGCATCATTAATAAACAAGCTTCAGTTAGTTTAAATGCGGCAGCGATAGTTCTCACAAGGTCAAGGAAATATGATCATAAAACCCCAATCTTATCGTCCCTACACTGGCTACCTGTTAAGTTTTGAATCGACTACAAACTACTGCTTCTCACTTATAAAGCACTAAATGAATTAGCTCCCATGTATCTATCCAGTCTTCTAACACGCTACAATCCATCACGCTCCCTTGGATCTCAAAACTCTGGACATCTATTAGTTCCTAGAATAGCAAAGTTCACTAAAGGTGGTAGATCATTCTCACATTTAGCTCCTAAACTTTGGAATAGTCTTCCTGACAGTGTTTGGGGCTCAGACACACTCTCCCAGTTTAAGTGCAGATTAAAAACGTATCTTTTTAGCAAAGCCTACTTATAACATACGTCTCACATCATAACCTTGTACTCCAGAACATCTGATCACATGCACATTATCAACTTGTGCTGTTAATATCATGAACAGCAGCTACGCTCATTTCTCTCCACTGCTTTTCTATCTCTATCCATCCCGAGGCATCCTGAGGTTTGGACCATTATGGACCTTTAAAGAAGTAGATGCAGAACTCGCAAACATCCCGAACCATCTCGAGACGTACCAGTGCCAATTGGATCCCACTTCATGTGTGGAGTTTTGACACTGGACCTCCTGGAGTGTTTAAAGGCTCTGGCATGGAAAAGCTGGTGTTGGATCTGTAATGATCGCAACTGTTGAGCTATTTTATGAGTTGCTCAGTAGCTCCTTGTTTTATAACCACAATAACTGTATAAGACTGTAGAAAGAACACAACTTATAATCTTACATTCCAGTGCTCATGTTAGTTCTCACTCTCCAGTGTTCTGTATTGTTTAAAGACTATAATCACACTCTTGATGTCACCCACATAAGGATGGGTTCCCTTTTTGAGTCTGGTTCCTCTCAAGGTTTGCAAAATATTAGTTAGTTAGTTCTGTTCTAAGATATGCATCACCTAAATCAAGACAGTCTGGTGGATCTATAGTTGTGAGATCAGTGCACAGCACAACAAACAGAATCTACTGATTGAGCTAGCTAGTTAGTTTAAGCAACTGATTAGCCTGATTGTGCCAGTTGATGTTCATGCAGTTTTACAGTGCAGCATAAATTGACAAAAGTAGACAATGCTAAAGCTAGCCAACCAAAACAAAACACATTTGACTTAAAGTAAAGAACAATGTGCACATGTGAGGTGTGTATATGAATGTTTGTGTACTCTCCACTGTACATTTTTTTGTGCTTTATGTTGTCTGACTTGTCTTTTACCTAGCTTGCTAATATTAGATGTCAATAACAATAGCTTGTTCGCCCACTCTACTGACCAAGGCGACAATGACTATTACAGGCTTGGCATAGTGAGGAGAGTATTTTTATCTCTCTCCCTATATATATATATATATATATATATATATATATATATATATATATATATATATATATATATATATATATATATATATATATATAATAGGGAGAGAGATAAAAAATACTCTCCTCACTAATAGGGAGAGAGATAAAAATATGTTAAAACAGTAATTATTTTATTTTTAACAAGAAAAAGACATACTGAAATAAAAGCACATGCCATTTTTGAAGTTCAAGTATAAAGGCATTATATAAATTATTGTATGTTTATTTTTACAGAACATAATTCGAATAATTAGAATGGTTCTCAAAATTATTTATTTTATATTGACTGAGTAGCCATTTTCATTTTAATAGAACAATTGTTTAAATCCATTTTTTTGCCCAGGATTAGAGGATGGCAAAATGATGGAAGTTTGAATGAAGTCGATGAACCTTGGCAATGAGAAAGATCTCAATGGAAATATGAGCCTAATACAAGCTGATGACTCATACCACTGAGGCTGTTTTGGCTAGTGAGGCTACTGATTCATGTAGTAGGTAGCCAGGTTTCTGACCAGCAGATCTTGCTGTGTGTTTCTGTGCATAGTACATCTTACATAAAACTAGGGTAAAGAAGTAAAAAGTAGGCTATGATTTTTTTGCTTTTGCAATGTTGGTCCAATTTGGCTGCCAGTGGGTGACCGAGCAGAAGTTTCAGCCCCTTCACAGACTGCATCCAGCAATTTAAAAGTCTGGGACACAGTCAGTGGTGAAAAGTGTAATGAAAAGACATTCTAAAACAAAAATAGTGTTACTTAAGCATCAAAAACAACACCTAAAGAAAGAAAGACTTATGTTACATCACTTTTTTCTATCCAGTCCAAAACATTTAATTTTCAGTTTTTTTACTTTGCATATACTGTATACACATACTAATAAAAAATTATGAATCAATTGTTTAAAGCACAAAAAAGAGCCAGAGGCCAATCATCATTGTTCACCACCTGCAATGAATCTGTTATGCATGCCATGTCAAATACCTATCTTTTTAAAATATGCCATTTAAGTATCTTAGATCTTTAAAGGGAAAGAAAAATAAACTGTCAGTCTTTAAAGTCAATAGGTATATCCAGTTGTTTTGGGTCCTAGGCTGTGTTTGGCAGAGGCCAAATAGTGCAACGATAAATGAAGACACTCTGTATCCACTGGTCTGTTGTTATCAAGCCCCGATGATCTACTCTCAGAGGAGAGAACCATCCCATCAACAGCCTTGTAATTACAACAGTATGAGACGCCACCAATAACAATGATAAAATCAAAGGTCAAAAGCAAAGATCAAGGGATAAGAGCACTATACTATGTGACAAGACAAGAATGGGAAAGAGGATGAGCGTGACATTGCGGGCACATTTTATAGGCTGCGTGTGAGGTCATGGTCATAATCACAAGGCAGAAATTGTGCTCGCTCCACGGGGGAACTCACCTTGGCGATTTAAAGAAAAAGAAAGAAGGATTGACTTCCTATATGGGAGAGTAAAAATTACAGACTGAATTGTCGTGGTGTGGTGACTATTAAAAAGCATACATTTTGAAATGCTGTGTTTAAGTCTAGTACTGTGCCTAAAACTGAATACATAGAATGCAAACCAAAATCTAGAACGTTTTAGATATGATAAAGCATCTGGTGTGTAAGAGAAGACAAATCTAATGCACAGGCTTTTGGAGTTTGTGTTCTGAATCCATTTTTGAATAAATATGTGTTCAAAACTAAAACAGGTTTTAGGGTTTGTTTACTTGAGAACTTTAATTCTTTGTAATGAAAATGTAAGTAAATAGGGTGTTATGCTCTGAGACATATTGCTATTTCCATAAAGTCATGCTTTGCAAAACAGCCCTTCAAACCTTTGGCTTGTTGAGTAACAAACAAATATGTAGAGGCGTGACTGTGTATTTGTGCTTCATTGCATAAGCTGCAAACAGAAATGACAAAATCTCACTATGTTCAATGTGTCTGATACCTATTTCATTCTACATGATGTAATCATCACTACAGTGAGAACTAACAGTTATCTGAACCCATTTCTATGATAATAAAATGCCTCCTCGCTATCGGAATCTCAGCTGCTATAATGCCCCATCACTGTTTACACCTCACTGAGACTCCTGCAACTTTAACCTTACAAACTCAATTTGTGATGCTTTGCCTCCGGTTATGTTTTTTACTGCATGGTAGCATGCATTATGTCATAGCCATGGTAATCTCATATTTACTGTGGGAGGTCTTACAAACTTAAGTGATATTAATAAATTGGCATGAGCCAGCTGACAAATCTGAAGTTTATGAATAATGCATATATGATTCAGAAATAAGCCTTATTTTTGACGACACTAAACAGATGTTATTTAAATAAAGAAAATAATTGGGGGAAAAAAAAAATAGGCAAGCACAAGAGATTCTTTTTAGGCTTAGTAGCTGAAATGACATAATCAGGACATAGCATAGTTTTAGCTCAACTGGAAGGTTGTAAGGTAAATTTCTTGGTATTGCCGCTGTGAGAGCAAAGCCATATGTCTTCATTATAAGCTTGGTTTAGAATAAATCAGAAACAAAAAAAATGTAAAAGTAAATAAAAAATCTAAATTGAATGTAAATATAAAAATTGTAGAAGTGAATAAACTTTAACTAAAATAATTTGGAATATAACCCAACTTTTGTTGTATTTTTAATACTCTGTTGTATTTGTTAACATGACTAAGTTCCCTGGTGGTCTAGTGGTTAGGATGCGGCGCTCCCACCGCTGCGGGTTCGATCCCCGGCCAGGGAACCATCCCCAGCCACTCTTAATGCTGGTCCCAAGCCCGGATAAATGGGGAGGGTTGCGTTAGGAAGGGCATCCAGCGTAAAAACATGTGTCAAATCAAACATGCAGAGGATCCGCTGTGGAGACCCCAAATGGGAGAAGCCGTAAGAAAGTTATTTGTTAACATGACTACCCCTCTAAATCATGTCTTTATATCACTGAAATGAAAGTCTTACAACATGGCAGTCTAAACATTAGTGCTCAGAACTTATACAACATATAAAGGGACAACTGAATTATTGGATGACGAATTGTATGAAATGCAATGTTTTCAGAAAACAAATCATGCATGTCAATAGTAGGCTAATAACAATAAGCATCAGTGGCGTGATCCGTGGACTAAACAAATGCTTGACAAACTGAAATCTGGTTTCCAATTACACTTCTTTTCCTGTTCCATCTGCTGTTGTCCGTGATGCCTGAGAACACAGCTGAGCATGGAGGGTGGGCCTGCAGTGTTCAAATTCTTTAGATGGCACCTTCATTTTCTTTCACTTATAAACAAAGCTCTCTTGGATTACTGTGCAGTTGAGCTTAACCTTTTCATTATCCACCTTTGATTGCAGGAAGGCAGACGTCCACTTAAACTTAATGTATATATCTACTATTGAGTTGTGAGTCATGTGTTCCATTTTGATTTTTTACAACTGGCATGCTTTAAAGCTCCAGCACATTTTTATTCTTGTGTTGGTTAAAAACAGTTAAATATCATTCATTTAGTGTATAACTTGATGTTCTTCTCGTCTGTATCAGCGGATGAGAGGTGATAATCATTGAATGGAACATAGCTCTTCCTTTTTTATTTTCCCTGTCACACATTAATTCTCTTTTTTTATTTCTCTCTCTCTCTCTCTCTCTCTCTCTCTCTCTCTCTCTCTCTCTCTCTCTCTCTCTCTCTCTCTCACACACACACACACACACACACACACACACACACACACACACACCCATCTCATTCTCTCTTACTGTCTCTATCTCACATACAGACTCTTTCCACTCTGGATGCATATACCCAAAAACATGTGCGTGCATGTACACACAGTCACAGACACAGACAGACACACAGACACACACACACACACACACACACACACACACACACACACACACACACACACACACACACACACACACACACACACACACAAGAATTGAGGAATGCATGCAAACGGTTTACTGCAGCTATTCTTTCACAGTTAAACTCATTGCAGTACCTCGTCCTGCTCCTGCTTTAATTTCTGTCCCTGTCTGAAGTTATGCTACTTCACATAATTAACCTGTCAACACTCAATAATTAACCTGTCAAAAATCAGCTGGAGCTGGGCATTCCTGTCCAATTTAATACCCAATCTAAATATATTCACAACTTCATCTAAGCACATCTGGTTATTTTAAGTTCATAACCCTTGATCTCATTCCAGGTCTCTTTTCTTTAAGCAAAGTTTATTCTTGGTTGCTACAAAGTTTTCATTTTACTTGGATTTATTTCACTTTGCATGCATAACAATGCAATTGAATTACAGAATATTTGGACACAGCCTAGCCTAGCCTAGATTATGTGGGGCTTATTAATTAGATTAATAAATGGGAAAAGCTGGAATAGTTAAGCATTTATAGCTGCTATAATATCAATGAAAGAGTTACTTTTCTCACAGATGTTCTACAGTATAAATTGTAATATAATACATGTGTAAACAGTTAAACCTTTAACAGGTGGCTCAACCACATGGTTAGAAACATTTATCATTGCATTTTTTAGTTTATAGTGTTTGGAATATAGTTTTAAAACAGTATGATACTGCAGGGTGCAATTTTCAGTTAAAATTGTATTGTATTTATGCACGAGTTAAGTTGCCCTAGTATTTATTCACAAGTTATTGCATGAGTACACAAAAATTGTAAAATATAAATGTATATTTATATTCATGTTCATACAGTTTTAAATGTATGATTTTTTTAAGTTTAAAGTAAAACTATGCTACTGCTTTCTTAAAAAAAAATACAAAATGAAATATTCTTTTCAGTAGGATCAATTTGGTAAGAATTCACCTAAAAATAATATCTGCACATGTAAGTGCATACGATGTAAGTTACATAATGTTATTGGAAAAAACAATTTTTTCATGCTTTATTCCTTACATATTTTATACTTACTCCGGTTATGATTCAAATAAAACAAACAATATAGATTGCAAACCCTTAAATCATAATAATATGATCCCTTAGATGATGAAACCCTTGAATGAATATGATTCAGAAAAATCACTAAAAACTTGCATGTAATGAAGTCATCACTAGAGTCGTCCACAAGTGAGAATGTGAATGTCGATTGTGTGTGTGTGTGTGTGTGTGTGTGTGTGTGTGTGTGTGTGTGTGTGTGTGTGTGTGTGTGTGTGTGTGTGTGCATGTTAGGACTCTTGGCTAATGCAAGTGTTATTTTTACCTTGTGTGATAATTTATTAAAAAATCATCAAACTTCAGACCCCCTTTATGCTCAAAATGATGATCAGTTTACATTTAAATCCGCACACTCTACCTCATCTTACATTTTTAATTAAAAAATAACATGGTATTAGCACAAAGATGAAGCATTTGCAGCAAGGTGTAAAACTCAAATTGGAGTCTAGGTCAAAATAATTGTAAATAATGAAGCAGGTCATATCTAAAATGAAAAGCTAAAATATCCCATCCATTACAGGCCGTGCTTTAATTTCTTATACCACACTCTCTAAATGTCTTATTATTAACTGTTTATAATCAGTCACCTATATGTCATGTTTCCTTAAGTGTTTACTGGGATAATACACATGAATTAGAACGGGGTGGGGCAAAATAATGGTTGCTGTGCTGTGGTATGTATATGGGTGTGAGTGTGGGATTGTGCTGAAGTCCTGTGGATTGTCACAGCCAAGCTTAGGAGTGACAGGCATCAGGGGAAATAACAAAGACCAGACGCATGCGGGACAGCTGACAGAGGAGGGAAATTAGTGAGTGAAAACAGAGCCAATGAGGCATGAAGGAGCATCTCTCTCTCTCTCTCTCTCTCTCTCTCTCTCTCTCTCTCTCTCTCTCTTTCTCTCTCTCTCGCTCGCTCGCTCGCTCGCTCTCTAAATCTATCTATTTCTCTCTACCTCACTTACCCTTGGCAAATGGAGTTCCTCTGCCCAGCTACACTAACCGTTGCAAAGCAACAAACCCCAAGAGAGTGAATGGATGGATGGATGGTGGTCTAATAGACAGGCATGAAAAACGGGAATGAACCAGAAATGGGTTTGTTTTACAAGAGCGTCAGCGGAAGCACCCCTGCATGCCCTCCAGGCTGTCAATAATAATCCACACATTAAGGCATATAAGAACACCTCTCAAACACTAACACACACACACACACACACACACACACACACACACACACTCACTCACACACACACAAACACAGAGTGCCATTTGAGTGCTGATTGGTTATTACTAGCTTCTGTAGGCTGCACTCATCACTGTGCTGCTTATTGCATAGAAGGCTTTAAACATAAACACAGAGCATACACTCTTCCTCCCTCTTCTCATTAATACTCTTATGATTAGTTCAACCTTTGGGGCTGGTAGGGGTAATGTGTGTTTAATTACATCCACTGAGAATTCTGTATCATTTCCCATTCTACTAATTCCCTTGTCTAGGCAATTTTTGAGCCTCCTAATTTATCCACACACACTGTTTATACGTACTGTATACATGCATACATTTTATTGCATCTAAGGTGCGCAGTCCAATTCTCATACTGTACTTTAAATTTTTAAGAGTGTCCCAACGCAACCATCTGCACTCCTGACAAAATGACCAGAGATGGTACAAACAGACTGCTAAGGTTGTTTTTTTTACTGAAAAGGCCAGAAGGTTTAGATATGTTCGATGGCTAGAAAAGCAGACAGCCCATAGGACAGAGAAAAAATAAATCCTCTGTTTGCTTTCTTTCTTCTGTGTACATATGGTTTATGTGTTGTGTGTGTATGTGGATGAGTTTGTACTAAGTCGGGCATTGATTTGACCAATCCAATCTTATTGTAAAGCCTGTGACAGGGTGAAAGCCACTTCTGCCATGACAGACATATGCTTCTAGCCATATAAGACTGAATTTGGACCTCAGAGACATTCAGCGCTCCCAGCAATATATAACCTTGCGGGTATATTCTTCTGCTTCAGGTCAGAAATATAGTTTAAATAATTCTTATAGTGATCCACTTCTACTCAAATTGTATTGGCTGTATAATAATTTCCCTCATATTGTTTTATTCACTGTTATGTATAACAGTTCTTTATTGCTCATGGGGATTTGTTGCTGTCCATCACTTTTTTCTGCATTTGGGGTTTGCAGGTGATAATATACCAAATGCAGACTAAATGTTCCAAACATTGTGTGGTGAGAACATTTTTGTCCCACAAGTTGTATACAGGTAGTCATCACATTCACATTCGCTGGCCGTGGCGTGCATAATTTCCGGCATAATTTCACAGTGCTGTACATATAGCCTTCTCTACTTACGACCAAATCGTGTTACGACCGATCTGTCGGTCCTAATCGTGGTCCTAAGTCGACGACTACCTGTAATTCTTTTAAGCCAAAGAAATGTCCTGCTATATTGACTGGCTTGGGATCCCATTTAAAAAGAACAATCTTCCTAAGGACATGAGGGCAAGCAGGTGAAAACATTATGTCTAATTGCTCTGCCATTCATGTTACCCACCCCACAATTAGGGACAATTTTAAAATATTGACCTGTTAGTGTGTCATCTTTATAAAGGGGTTTGCTTTTATGAATTAGCAGGAACTGTCTGTGACCTATTGTGACCTTTTTTCCCCACAATTGTTCTGGCTCAGATTATGGGCAGACTGTAGGATAATTCATAAAGTTAACAGCTTATAGTGACAACTCAGGACAGATATAACACCCCCACACACAGCTCATTTTCTTTCTCACACTCATAACCACTCATCAAATTTGCTCTCCATCCGTGGAGAAAAGTCAGGATTTCTGCTGAGAAAATCTCTACCATTTGCTTTGATCAAGCACTCAAAATTCTCTTTTCCCAAATGTTGAAATTAGGCTTAGCAGGTAAGCCAGCCCTTTTACTGGGACCTGCAATTATTTGATCGCACTAAAATGTCAAGCTAAGCTGTAAATAATTTCTGTAATTTCTTTAATACAATAAAAGATTGTATTCAAACCAATATAACACTTCAGTGTCCTTCACAGTTCACTATTGAGGCCTGCCTGGTATTTCTAATAAAATATTAACAGTACAAGCAGTGTATGTCGTATTAATGAACCATAATATAGAGCTCTTTTAGCAATTCTATATTTTATCAGCACAGTAAACTATATAGTATCATTAACATTAATCTGAGACTCAGAAGCAGAATCTTTATTTGAAGTTGCAAATTAATATTTTGTGGCTAATTTTCAATTTTTTCATTTTTACATTTCTATATTTCATAGAAAAATCTAATTATTTTGATAAACAATTTTGCTGCCTTTGATATTTTAAATAGATAAATAGATTCTTGATGTCCTTATTCTGCCACTGCCCCCCTGACCTCCGGGCAATGATGCCCGTTCTCACTGTTCACTGCAGCGGTTTCTTACTGTTTAATAACTCTCGATCAAACAGTGTAATCTTATATACTGTTTTAATGCCAACAAAAACAGAATAAAAGCTTTAAAATTCTTTTGATGATTTTTTTAGCAATTTAAAAGTTAATTGTAACTACAATTTATGTTAAGGCATTATTTGGGTTAATTATCGTACAGTAAATAAGCATTACATTATGAATTCTGTAATATAATTACTAAATAAAGACTACAGGGCAACCCTGCTGGCAATATGTTTACATTAATTTCACTTTACTGATTTACTGATGAACTATAATTAATTAACTCACTTCAAATACCTGAAGCTTAAATAAAAGAATTACAGTATGATTTACACCTATAATATGTGTAAAATGAATTTCCGCTACTGGAAATACTCCGCTATTTCAGTACTTTCTAAACCTTATAAAGTATAAGGTAGAGCACTTTCTTAGACTTTTTAGAGGTGAAAATTATAACCAGCCTGTGGAAATCCTTTCAAAACTGCCATATCCTGTTGTTAAAGAAGGTTTTACATCCCAACCCTTTCACTCACACATACTCTGATGATCTATGGTTTTTATGACAGAATTCTGACTATGTGCTGACAGAATCTGCAATTTCCAAAATAAGATAATACAGGATGTGTCTTCTTTTTGAACATACATTCATCTATTTTATACGAATTTTACATGAAATTTCATTTGATAAATATTTAGTAGTTAAAGGCTTTTATGCCACACTGGAGAGAGATTATTGGCCCTGGCCACGTATCAATCAAGCATATACACTGTCTCAGCCAATCAAATTTACTTAATGTAAGGTACACAGGTCTACCGAAAGAAAAGAAACCTGTACTGACTGCAGATGAGCTATTTTTGGGGCTTGAAAAAAAATACAGCTGAGATTAGATTTCATTGTGTGGGAAGTGCTAGGAAATGGTGTGAGGAAGAAATGTGTGTGTGTGTGTGTGTGTGTGTGTGTGTGTGTGTGTGTGTGTGTGTGTGTGTGTGTGTGTGTGTGTGTGTGTGATTGGACTCTGTGAAAGAGAGAAAGACAGACAGACATACAGTAGAACAGAGTATGTAAAGAAGGGAGAGCAAGTGTTTGCCGCACCTCTTAGCTGATCAGTAGCCAAAAATGACCACCATTCTCTTTAGTGCACAAGCAACATCCAAAGCACTTTCATAAATTTAAGCTATGTGATTGCTCAGCCAGATAGACTGTCAATTAGAGCTAAAACTACATCCAAGGCAGCTCACTATTTACTACTACACTCACTTTTCCTTTCTTACTTACTGTATATTAAAACCTTTTCTGATGGTTGTGCAGGAAAAAAAACACCATGAGTTTTGGTTGCTTATTGCTTGCCCTTATAACACTAGCACATACTATACAAAACCATTGGGGAACAAATTAAAGTTAGATGTTGGACAAACCCAGTGCATGTGTACTACATAAGCTTATGTTTGTGTCTCTTCAGATGGATGACCCCTGCCATTGGCCAGTCTATCCTCAGGCAAAACACAGGCCACAGAGAGGTCTCACTGCTGTGACTGAAATGGAAGCAAGAAGGACACTAAAGCGAAGATAGTACAGGGCTTCTCCTTGTAAAAAATAGACCTGTGCATGAAAAGACATATGCTTAAATCTCTTTGCTATTCTTTGTGCCTGGTTGTTTGATTCCTTATCTTTGGAATGTACTCAAGACGAATCAGTTTCTTTTTGACTATTTCTGGAAGCCGAAATCGATAGTGCACTGGTCAAGTTCAGTTGCGGACGTCTGCATAACACAGTTCAGATCATCAGATGAAACAGAATGAAAATATGCAGATAAAAAGGCAGCGCTAGATGATATTGTGCTCTATATTCTTGACCAGAGGCCATAAAGATGATTCTCCCAGTTATTTCTGATCTTGTTTATGCATTTTGGTTAAATGCCCTGCTACATGTTCTGAGGTTGGGATACAAAGCTCAAGGGGGATGCTGGTTGTGGCTTGAGAACAGAGTGAGGAACATTATAGTAGAACAAGGCAACGGAGGCCTTAGAAATGAAAGTGAAAATGAATCTTACCAAGCCTAGAGCACGAGAGCTGGAAGGTGAGAGGCTTTCAATCTATTTCCTGCGCCACCTCTGCTTGCCCTTGTGCTCCCTACACTGTGCTTGTAAATGGAAGGTGACAGGCTGTGAGCAAAAGCAGGCTGTGGAGGAGGCTAATCGGCCAGCTCCACACCTCCTCCAGTTCCCCTAGGTCCGGGAACAGGCTTAGCCCTCCAGCCACGATATATATGTATATATATGCAGCACAGCACACGCTCACGCTCACACACGCACACACACACACACACACACACACACACACACACACACACACACAAGTACACGAGCACACACAAACGATGCAGATGCAGGTTCAGTGAGAAGCTGATGACTTATTGCCAGTATAGAAAACCTGGCTCTTTTTCCAATGTGCAGGGTTACTCATGTGAAAACTCCAACTCAATGAGGGGAGTCTGCTGAATGCAAAAATAATCATCATTAATCACTGCCCTGCTGGCTTGGTTTGTGTTACCAATTAGCATCTGGAAACTGGCTTTCACACCACAAACATCCCAGGACGCTGTATTTGCCTTCTCCTTCACACATACAGTATATACCCCCTCAAGTCAAATTTAGTCTTGTTAGCAGAGTGCGGGACTAGCCAGAACAGTTCCTTCAGAGTTTAACCATTATTGCCATTAGCTTTTTTTTTATATTCAGAACACTTATGTTATAGAGAAACCCTGCAAAAATAAAAAGTTTTACAAGTATTTTACATGTCATAAGAATCCTTCCATGTCTTTAAAACTATTGATTGTCATTCAACATGAACAATAAGCATTTATAACTACAGTATATTATCTTTTTTTGAGTAAACTGCAATTGAGCAGAACTTATACATCTACAAAGATTGCCAGGAACCTGTAGACTGAAGTGTTTTTTTGTTGCTTGACCTCCCGGTAAAGGAAGATGCAGCACAAATCAAACAATGACTTTCTGAACTAAAGTCTGTGACAGAATTGTGGAGACACACTACCTCTGTGCTGTGCTGAGTGACAGCTCATGAAGAGATGTGGCCTGGCTCACATTCGAAATGAAGTCAGTGATGATTTGAACAGAGACAATACACTTCTTAAAATATGTATGAAGAAGCATGTAATGTTCAGCATTGTGGCTATATTACAAAAGAATCGCCCATCATTTCAAAATAACCACTGTTTACATATGTATAAAAATCTGTCTGTCGATATAGGATTAGATATACTATTTTCACTATTACATAGGACTATTCAAATTACATAGGATTTTGTCATTCATATTTATTGTATTTTTGTATTCTTTTAGTGTTTTGTAGTGACTGAGTGCCTACTCAGTCGTTTTTTTCCCCAGATCCATATGGAAGAAGGTGGTCAGGGTAAGAAACGTGCAGGCTGCCAGTTTTCAAATAAGTGTCCAATGATTGAGAAATAAACATTTGATTACAGAATATTGTAAATATTCTATGTAATATAATAACAATATTACATAGAATAAAATATAATAAATATAATAAATATAAGTAAATATCCCTAATTAAAGTAGCTGTTTAGTAGGATCATGATTTTGTATACCATTTCATGAATGGCTGCCTGATGACTAAATATTATTATATTTATGATTACAATCAAATGATTAATTAGTTAAAAACTAGTTGCTATGAATATATTTGCTAACATAATAAAGTAATGTGATTAGATTTTATTTATTTGAATGGATGATAAATAGTTTTTACAGGAAGAAAGATTTAAAGAGAAAGAGAGAGGGAGTGTGAGAGAGAGACAGACAGAGAATGAGACAGATTGTCCATGTGTGAATTGCCTGAGTCTCTTCTGCATCAGCTGTCTTACACTGTAAGCTGACCAGAACTACTTGTGCATTAAACAATCAAAATAGAATTTTCAGATCCATTGGTGTGTATGTGTATGAAACAGCCATTTGTTAAGATGGGAACAGACAGTGGACAGACTACAATGAGGACTTTGATGAAATCCCACTTTGTCCATACCTGTCTGTGCGTGCGCAAATACATCTAAGAGATCTTATCTTATGCTGTATTCCTCCGGATCTTTCCTCTACCCTAACCTTATGTAAATCTTATGTAAAAAGGACATCAATAGGTAGACATTTACATCAGTTTGCCTTAGACAAAAGCTTTGCTATCTTTTGTGACAAAGAGTATATAAGCACCCCTATTGCCCTGCCCGTGCTGGGAAATTGTTATTGATAAAGCTAGGTGACGGTGGTATAGGCCTCTCTCTATGACTCATTCCATCTACAACATCTAGGAAGAACAGACACTTGATCTGATTGCCATCTGTGTCATCAGACTTTATCTTTTAGATTTTTTATTAGCTTTTGTAAATAGATCCCCATGATACTCATGCTTATACACTGTGAAATTATAACTCATGATCACACGCTGGAGAAAGGCAGCATTTCCTCTAACAAGATAATGCTGAAAAAAAGCCATTGCAATGCTGCTGAATTATTTAGATTTATTATCATAATGAATATGATTTTCAGGCTTTCAGTGGTAGGGAGCTGTTGCTATGGAGAAGGGCCGTGGTGAGCTCACACATGCAGATGTGTTTTGTTCATTTGAAGTGCTGAGACAGGGAGCATTCGTGACTGAAGGGGTTGGTCTATTGCCAAAGATGAAGAGCACCATGGGCTAGATACTTTATACGATGATTTATGTGATGATGGTGAGGAAATATACTGGTGGTGAGGGAGTGCATTTGACATATTGATAATAATAAGGGCAGATTTATGCTTTTGATTTTTGGTTTTGGCTTTGATGAAAGACAATACTTACATTCCATCAGTATTTGCATAGAAATGTCCCTATTGGGCAACAACAATGTAAACTGAAAAGAAATACAAAGCACACAACAAATTGCTAATAGCTTTAAAAGCCATAATAATTTTCTCAGAGGACATTATGTGTTGAAGATACCAATCAAATACAATTTGTCTGACACATTCTTCTGTGCGTTCTGGGAACATGTTCAGTCCAATAATCAGAGCTAAAAGAAGACAGTGCCTGAAAAGCTGAAAATGTCAAGCTGTGCAGAGGTTAGTAGTGGTGGTGGAAGAGGAAGAAATGAGCATGATGGAAATGTTTTAATCTACTCAGATCCTCAGATGTTTTAATCTACCTTAGGTGATTTGACCACTTGACATCAGAATGAACCCATACTAATAGTGAGGAGAGACAAGCGCAAACTCGCACATCAGTAAAAACCCATCACACACCCACACATCATTTTCATTTGCACAAATGCCAAAGAATAACAATCAAAGCAAGTTATCATAAGAAAGTCTATATACTGAATTCTATATTCTACTGCATGGCTACAGCAAATCCCTATCTATCTATCTATCTATCTATCTATCTATCTATCTATCTATCTATCTATCTATCTATCTATCTATCTATCTATCTATCTATCTATCTATCTATCTATCTATCTATCTATCTATCTATCTATCTATCTATCTATCTATCTATATATATATATATACACATACAGTGGAACCCGCTTATCTCGCCCTCGGTTACCTCGACAACCCTATTAAGTCGACGTTTTTGAAGTGGAACCGCCAAATTCTCGCTTTGTCTAAGCATTTTTTATCGGTTATGTCGCCGAACCCTAATATCTCGAGCACAAGGGGGGGAAAATTTGCCATTTAACGTCGGTTATCTCGGTGCAGCCGCAGAAGAACTCGCGGAAGTGGCAGAAAAATCAAGCCTTACAGATGCTACAGGTGTTGTATTGTATACTGGTGAATCTCTGCTGTTAGTTAGTGCACATATGCCTTTTGTTGTTAAATGTTATGCGATGAACGGAAGGCGAAAACCGCGCTTGGCGGCGCGGAACGTGGGATGAGCAAAAGCATAGAATGAACACCGGCAGGATCGAATGAACAAGGCACGTACCGGGATACACATGAGCGATAACAACGACCGCCGTGAACCAACATATACCAACAAAAACGGACAGTGAGAGTGTGGAAGTTTAAATAGGAGCTGGTGATGATGATAAACGAGCACCATATGTGTGCGATTGAAGCCGGGAGCTTCAGAGAAAGCGGCCGAGAAAGCACCTGACACGCTGAAGGGGGTCGAAGGGGGCACGGCAGGTGGATTCCTGACAGATAAACATGCACTGTATGTATTTTTATAGCATGCCTTTATCAAACAAATCGCAGCAACGCTGTTGTGTAAAAAAACCCTTAAAAAACACGTGCATGCACATTCTCATTTATTAACGCTCATCATGTGTATAAAGAAATTTCAAGCACGGTAATATATTGCCGCCATTTTGATTTTCGTTTATCTCGATCATCGGTTACCTCAATGCTTTTTGGCGACCCCCTAGGACATCGACATAACCGGGTTCCAGTGTATGTATGTGTATATATATACACATACATACACTGTATATATATATATATATATATATATATATATATATATATATATATATATATATATATATATATATATATATATATATAAATATAATCCTCTTCTTCTTCTTTCGGCGTCTCCCATTAGGGGTCGCCACAGCGAATCATCTGTCTCCATACACCCCTGTCCTCTACATCTGCCTCTTTCAACCCAACTACCTGCATGTCTTCCCTCACCACAACCATAAACCTCCTACTTTGGAATCCTCTTTTCCTCCTTCCTGGTGGCTCCATCTTTAGCATTCTCCTACCGATATACCCCGTGTCCCCCCTCTGCACACTATCTCAATCTCGCCTCCCTCACCCTGTCTCCAAAACGTCTTACATGCGCTGTCCCTCTAATAAACTCGTTTCTAATCCTGTCCATCCTCGTCACTCCAAATGAAAATCTCAACATCTTCTGCTCTGCTACCTCCAGCTCCACCTCCTGTCTTTTACTCAATGTCACTGTCTCTAAACTATACAACATCACAGGTCTCACCACAGTCCTATAAACTTTCCCTTTCACTCTCGCAGATCCTTCTATCACAAATCACTCCTGCCACTCTTCTCCACCCACTCCACCCTGCCAGTCTTTTCTTTACGTCTCTAACACACTCTCCATTACTTTGCACTTCTGACCCCAGGTACCTGAACTTCTTCATCTTCTCCTCCTCTTCTCCCTGCAACCGCACCACTCCACTGCCCTCTCATTCACACACATGTACTCTGTCTTACTCCTACTGACTTTCATTCCCCTTTTCTCCAGCGTGTACCTCCACCTCTCCAGGCTTGTCTTAACCTGCTCCCTACTCTCACCACATATCACAATATCATCCGCAAACATTATAGTCCATGGAGACTCTTTTCTGACCTCGTCCATCAACCTGTCCATCACCACTGCAAACAGGAAAGGGCTCAGAGCCGATCCTTGATGCAGTCCAAACTCTACCTTGAACCAGTCTGTTGTTCCTACTGCACACTTCACTCCTTATACACTACCCTCACATACTTCTCTGACACACCTGACTTCTTCATACAATACCACAACTCCTCTCTTGGCACCCTGTCGTACGCTTTCTCTAAATCCACAAACACACAATGCAACTCCTTCCGACCTTCTCTATACTACTCCATCAACATTCTCAAAGCAAATAATGTGTCTGTGGTGCTCTTCCTCTGCATGAAAGCATACTGTTGCTCACAGATGGTCACTTCCTCTCTGAGCCTGGATTCCACTACTCTTTCCCATAACTTCATGATGTGACTGATCAACTTTATTCTGTAATAATTTTTATCCTGTAGTTACTGCAGGCCTGCACATCTCCCTTATTCTTAAAGATCGGTACCAGCACACTCCTCCATTCCTCAGGCATCCTCTCACCTTCCAAAATCACAACCTGAACAACCTGGTTAAAAACTCCATTGCCATCTCTTCTAAACATCTCCATGCTTTTACCGGTATCTCATCTGGTCCAACCGACTTTCCGCTCTTCATCCTCTTAATCTCTGCTCTCACTTTCTCCTTACTAATCCTATACACTTCCTGCTTCACCATCTCCACTCCAATCAACCTTCTCTCTCTCTCATTTACCTCGTTCATCAGCTGCTTAAAATATTCCCTCCATCTCCTAAACACACTTTTCTCACCAGTCAACACATTTCCATCTCCATCCTTAATTGCTCTGACTTGCAGCATATCCTTCCCAGGCCGGTCCCTCTGCCTGGCCAATCGGTACAAATCCTTTTCTCCTGCCTTAGTGTCCAACTTCTCATACAGCTCCTCATATGCCTTTGTCTTGGATTTCACCACATCCCTCCTCACCTGCTGCTGCATCTCCTTGTACTCTTGCCTACTTTTCTCATCACTCTGTCCGTCCCAATTCTGTTTTGCCAACCTCTTTCTCCTTATGCTTTCCTGCACTTCCTCATTCCACCACCATGTCTCTTTGTCTTCCTTTCTATTTCCAGATGTCACAACAAGTAGCTTTCTAGCTGTCTCTCCCTATCACTTTTGCAGTAGTTACCCAATCATCCAGCACCTCTTTACCACCACCGAGCCCCTGTCCCTGAACCTCACACTACAGTCTTCCTCCTTTAGTTTCCACTATCTTATTCTTCTTTTAGTCCTCACTCTCCTCCTCTTCTTCACCTCCTAAACCATCCTACAGACCACCATCTGATGCAGTCTAGCTACACTGTCCCCTGCCAACACCTTACAGTCTCCAATCTCCTTCAGGTTGCATCTCATAGGCCACCTGTGTGCACTTTGCTCCACTCTTATAGGTCACGCTATGGACCTCCTTCTTCTTAAGATACGTGTTCACCATTTCCATCCTTTCAGCAAAAAAACAAACAAACAAACAAACAAAAAAAACAAAACAATATATTTATGTGTTTGTGTGTGTGTGTGTGTGTGTGTGTGTGTGTGTGTGTGTGTGTGTGTGTGTGTGTGTGTGTGTGTGTGTGTGTGAGAAAATAAAAATAAAAAGCAATGTATTTTTTTTTTTTTACATTCCCTGTTGGCTCAGTGAAAATGTAGTGAAAAATAAAAAGGATTTAAATGTGATATCATTGGTTTAGTTATATACAGTAAGGAAAATAAGTATTTGAACACCCTGCTATTTTGCAAGTTCTCCCACTTAGAAATCATGGAGGGGTCTAAAATTGTCATTGTAGGTGCATGTCCACTGTGAGAGACATAATCTACAAAAAAAAATCCAGAAATCACAATATATGATTTTTAAACTATTTATTTGTATGATACAACTGCAAATAAGTATTTGAACACCTGTCTATCAGCTAGAATTCTGACCCTCAAAGACCTGTTAGTCTGCCTTTAAAATGTCCACCTTCACTACATTTATTATCCTAAATTAGATGCACCTGTTTGAGGTCGTTAGCTGCATAAAGACACCTGTCCACCCCATACAATCAGTAAGAATCCAACTACTAACATGGCCAAGACCAAAGAGCTGTCCAAAGACACTAGAGACAAAATTGTACACCTCCACAAGGCTGGAAAGGGCTACGGGGAAATTGCCAAGCAGCTTGGTGAAAAAAGGTCCACTGTTGGAGCAATCATTAGAAAATGGAAGAAGCTAAACATGACTGTCAATCTCCCTCGGACTGGGGCTCCATGCAAGATTTTACCTCATGGGGTCTCAATGATCATAAGGAAGGTGAGATATCAGTCCAGAACTACACAGGAGGAGCTGGTCAATGACCTGAAAAGAGCTGGGACCACCGTTTCCAAGGTTACTGTTGGTAATACACTAAGACGTCATGGTTTGAAATCATGCATGGCACGGAAGGTTCCCCTGCTTAAACCAGCACATGTCCAGGCACGTCTTAAGTTTGCCAATGACCATTTGGATGATCCAAAGGAGTCATGGGAGAAAGTCATGTGGTCAGATGAGACCAAAATATAACTTTTGGGTCATAATTCCACTAAACGTGTTTGGAGGAAGAAGAATGATGAGAACCATCCCAAGAACACCATCCCTACTGTGAAGCATGGGGGTGGTAGCATCATGCTTTGGGGTGTTTTTCTGCACATGGGACAGGGCGACTGCACTGTATTAAGGAGAGGATGACCGGGGCCATGTATTGCAAGATTTTGGGAAACAACCTCCTTCCCTCAGTTAGAGCATTGAAGATGGGTCGAGGCTGGGTCCTACAACATGACAATGACCCGAAGCACACAGCCAGGATAACCAAGAAGTGGCTCTGTAAGAAGCATATCAAATTTCTGGCATGGCCTAGCCAGTCTCCAGACCTAAACCCAATAGAGAATCTTTGGAGGGAG
This sequence comes from Silurus aristotelis, assembly GCF_946808225.1. Classification (NCBI taxonomy): domain Eukaryota; kingdom Metazoa; phylum Chordata; class Actinopteri; order Siluriformes; family Siluridae; genus Silurus; species Silurus aristotelis. The sequence continues at coordinate 15,767,174 of NC_139585.1, read as the reverse complement.
CTCAAACTTCTTGTTTCTCAGCGACAGGCCAGAAACCTGACTGATCTAGAGAAGATCTGTGTGGAGGAGTGGGCCAAAATCCCTCCTGCAGTGTGTGCAAACCTGGTGAAAAACTACAGGAAACGTTTGACCTCTGTAATTGCAAACAAAGGCTACTGTACCAAATATTAACATTGACATTCTCAGGTGTTCAAATACTTATTTGCAGCCGTATCATACAAATAAATAGTTAAAAAATCATTCATTGTGTTTTCTGGATTTTTTTTTTTAGATTATGTCTCTCACAGTGGACATGCACCTACGATGACAATTTCAGACCCCTCCATGATTTCTAAGTGGGAGAACTTGCAAAATAGCAGGGTGTTCAAATACTTATTTTCCTCACTGTATGTGATATGAAATGTCACCAATTATTTTTACTTAATAGTAAAAGAAAGAAAAAAAATACTTCTCGCTTCTCTGCACATGAAGAGGACAGACAGAAAGTGTTATTCTCATCTCAGCAGCAAAGAACAAAGTGACTGAAATTCCATAAATGGTTTTTATTATCTCTTTCATATTGGGAAACAGGCACATTTGTTAAACATAATATAAAAATGCATCCTTATTTATAATCAGTGGCAGTCTAACATTGCAGACATGATGTTAATTGGTGAAATATTAAACTATACTTAGATGAATAGTTTGTTCACTACCAGTTAATCAACAAAATACCATTTTGTTGATTAACTGGTTGTAAAAAAACTATTAATCTAAATGTCATTAAAATCTAAAAAAAAATCTTTAATATGAGGAAAGGTGATGCAGTCTAATAAGTCAAATGCTAGACCACAGAGCTCAGATTTTTTTGATAAAGGATACGTGTATGCATTCTGTAGATAAAAAATTACCATTAATCCGGTAAATTCACGTTACCTTCTATAGCATCTCCATATGCAGATTATTAATTGTTAGATTCATTGTTTAGAGTTCAAATTTTGTAAGAAATTTATTTGACCATAAACTTTATACAGATCTTTCAATTTTGACACTGAATTATGTATATTTAATTACTATATCAGACAAGTAAAACTCCTCATAGTACAATAGTGGATCATTTCTAAAAGACATCAAAAATCTAATTTGTGATGTTTTCTGTAGCATACAATATGCCTAAAGTACATTAATTATTATTATGAATAAATTGTTGCAGTATGGTCTATTTCTATATTTAAGATGTTAGCACCAGCAGCATGTTACTTTTTATTTAATCTAATTAAGCTTTGAGCCATTGTCTTTATCTGACTTTACCATATGTGAGGGGCACTTATCATTTTTCTTTTCATAGCATATGGAAATTAGTATTCTTATATCTGATGAAACCATTATCCATCTGTATTAAGAGCTACAGTACACTAAAGCACCACTCCATTGTGTCATGTGCATGAAGTAGAGTGGTATTCAATTTTGCATTTTTAAAAACCATTATGAGTTACAAATGTATATATTCCAAAATACCATTTTTAAGACATGTGTTGAAGGAATGGGAATATAAAGGACAGCTAAATAGAAGATGCCTAAGAGCTAATGGATGTGTTGCTAATAAGACAAAAAAAACTGTTATAACAAGATAAGAATAAACCATTTACAAATACATACTACACAAAACATCTAAAGACACTTTCACTGCCTTTGATGGTTTGATGGTTAGGATATGCTGCATTAGAGAAAATGCATTAAAGACATGTAGGCAAACAATCAAAGCCAGACTAAATGCAATTTAAAAATATTTATAAAACAAGATGAAGTCAATTCTACAGTCAATAACATATCATGTTAGACTAAGCTGTTATATTTTTCTTCTTCTTTTTTTTGCTTGTAAGGGGTTAAGAGGTGTAGTTTAGGGGTGCCCAAGATGATGCTATTTGCAATGCCACTTCTACTTAGTGTCAAGAATTTCCTCAGGGGGTTATTTTGTCATCCTTTAAAGCGAAAAAACGTTTAGAGTAATGGTATAGTGACTTCCAACATGATCAGTGCTTGTTGCATGTGATTATCCAGTCCTTTTATAGATTACACCAGAGCATTCTAGACCGTTTATGGACAATACTGTAGCTGATGTTTGATGGAAAACATGCTCCATTCAAGGAAAGCTGGTCAATGAGCTTTCTCTGTTTACGAACATGTCTGTCCTGTGCTCTGTCAGTTCCTATTTCAGTGACTTCAGCATGAGCTTCCATCATTCACACGAGTAAATCTTAATTGATTTCAAATTGCTTTTAGATAGTTTTTATATAGAGAAAATCATTCATTTTATTATGGCACTGATTTGTTTATTTTGCTGTTCGTGTAGCGTAAACGGTGTGAATGTAATTTATACGCTGTGTGTGGCCGTTAATTCTTGACACAAAGTTTGACACATTTTTTCCTTTTAAACTGTACTAATCAACTAGCCTACAAAAATGCCATGTACTAAATTAGCTTATTAGCCTACACATAACACACATCACACACATCACATCACAACCTTGTGCTCCAGAACATCTGATCACATGCACATTATCAACTTGTGCTGTTAATATCATGAACAGCAGCTACGCTAATTCCTCTCCACTGCTTCTCTTTCTCTCCCCATCCCGAGGCTTACTGAGGTTTGGCCAGCTCCAGTCACGTCCCACCTCGTGAAGATTATGGACCTATGGATGATCATGGAGAAGTAGATGCCGAGTGTTTAAAGGCCCTGGCATGGAGAAGCTGATGCTGGATCTATGATGATCACAAATTGTTCTGTATTGTTGAAAGATTTATGACCAAACTTTTGATGTCACCCATATGAGGATGGGTTCCCCTTTGAGTCTGGTTCCTCTCAAGGTTTCTTCCTCATATCATCTAAGGGAGTTTTTCCTTGCCACTGTCGCCACGGCTGCTCATCAGGGACAAACGCACACCATTCACCTTCACTGTTGTTTTCTGTAAAGCTGCTTTGAGACAATGTCTGTTGTGAAAAGCGCTATACAAATAAACTTGACTTGACTTGACTTGACTTATTTAATTTAATGGTTTTACAAATTACTGGTAGACAGAATTTTGATTTAATAGTCAACTATCAATAAATAAATAATAAAAAATCTCCCAGACGATCTAAAACACCATTGTCAAAAAATTTTTACTGCCTTCAGCCAAAGGTTTTTATTTAGACAATATTGCCACAAACACATGTGATGTACTATGAATGTACAAATGCTAAAAAGTTACACTCAATTTACTAGCATACACATGCTCTATATCTAGCTCTTTAGTTTTACAAAGTATCATGAAGAGACAAGTATATGCTAGTGAAATTATTCATTAAAGTAGAGTGAGCTTTTTGAACTTGACTTCTCATTGCTGCCTAACACATTTAAAAGATTCTCACACAAATGCCATATTTAGAGTGTTTGTGAATTTGCCCATCGTAATCAGTTTGCTGTTTGCTGATTTTCTCACATCTGTATCAGGAGACTACTGGACCAATGCGACACTCTAAATGTAACAATGCTGAGCCAGAATGCATTCTTATGCAGTCTTGAACATATTTTTATTTATGTTTTGAGAATAAAAATTTGAATTATGCCACCCATATACTTTCCATTAGATGCTTCTGGTTGTGGCTCGTTTGCCACAGACCCTTGCATGTTCGCTCTTAAAGCAATTTCTTCTTTGTCTCTTAGAGTTCAATGACTAGATAGAAAAGCTACAAGAGCACTCTTTGGAGAATATCACTGTCTGGGAGAAACAGTGGCATTGTTCTAGAGGCAAGTGGTACTCCATGTCAGGGTGGGTGTGTGTGTGTGTGTGTGTGTGTGCGTGTGTGTGCGTGCCTGTGAAATGTGCTCTTCAGGTGTTTCTCAGTTGCAGAGATGCAGATTGGGTTTGAAATAAACAAGAAGTGTGTGGGAGAATCTGTTTGCTTCAATGTCAAACCCCTGAGTGTTTTGTTCCACTGATTACTATGACTCCTTTTCACCAGTGACAATAAGACAAGCTTAACCTTTTTTTGCCATCAACACTTAAAAGAGATAGGCTGAGGGAAAAAAAAGTCACAAAAGAAATAAAAAGAAATAGTGATAAATGTTTTTATTGTTTAGTAAGTAGGCAGTAATGCTTCTAAACCGCACATGACTGATGAGGGAGGATGCAGGCACAGTGTACCCTGAGGCTGATAGATAATGTGTATTGACAGTAAGACCAAGTAAGTGTCCTGGGAAAGATTCATTAGTGCAGCAAAGTGTTAAGCTATGACTTTCTATGAGAATCTTGTTTTGAAAAAAGTGTTTCAAAGTTACAGCATTTTTGTTACATTTTTGACCTTTAAATGGGATTAAGGTCAGTGGTGCAATGCCAGTGGTAATTACTGAAATATGTAAAGGAAACCAGTTTTTATTCTTACCGAAAAGATGAAAATGTTATTCAGAGATACTAAATTGTCAGATGAATGCATGGCAGACATGAGTGACTACAGGGATTTGATGTTCTTCCCAACAATGAGTATGAATAGCATATCTCTTGCACCGTAGATACATGAAAGCAAGCAAGAAAGGCTTTTTATCAGTACCACTGCGTACAGGTAGATAAACACACACACACACACACACACACACACACACACACACACACACACACACACACACACACACACACACACACACACACGTCAACTCCAGAATTACAGGCACCCTTCATGCACACAAGAAAAATGGCAACACAAAATAATAATTTTTGGGTTTATAATTCAGTTCATACTGATCTGTAAATGTAACCTTTAATAAACGCAGTAAAACATTGAGAGCAGTTAATTTGTAATTTGCTCACAACTGGACCTGTGAGCAAAGTGAATAATATTTTAATAGAAACCAAGTAGACCTCAACAATCCCAGGTTCAAAATGACACAGATAGTTCATTTCCATTCAAGTTTCAAATTAGCTCCCACCTTCATAACTCTTTGGAAGGGTTACAAAAAATGCCTCTTCTGAGAGCAATCCTCAAATTGATGCACCTGAACCTCGCCAAGCATCACTGGTACTACAAAATTGGAATGCGCATTTCTTTGTTATAGGATGAGACCACAATCCAACTTTTCATCCATGGACATCATTGGCATGCTCGGCAATAAACAGGTACTGCGTACAAGGAAAAGCACCTGATACCCACTGTAAAATATGGGTGATCATTGATGCGCTTGGGTTGTTGTGTGGCTAATGGTCCAGGCCTTTTGTTAAGACTGATGGCATCATGAACACTGTTAATACCTGCATATTGTTGCCTTAAAAAGCATTTTTTACAAGTACAAACTACAAAATATTGTACCACCTTTACAATGAGCTCTAACCTTGACAGGCATTACAGATAGAGAAAGATTGCTGTTCTTCTCTCCTCTGAATGCAGGATTGCAAAACAGCAACTGTAAGAATGGTGATCACATTAGAACTGACCCCTGAGTTCTCCTGTTGTTGCATATGTACGGTGTAAAACGTTTACCATACAAAGAAATAAACGCACAACAAAACAACTAGATGAATAAAATAAATTAACCATATACTGGAACTGATGAATAACAATGACAACCATGGAGGACAAACAGAAGACAAAAAATGCAGTGTAAGATGTGGCTTTATGCAAGTGCTCATTATTAGACAACATGCTTCAGTTGCAGACAGTCATATGACAGGAACACATAATAGTGCAATGACTTCTGGGAAACTTAGTTTTGTTGAACCTGACACCTTGTCAGAGTTTGTTCCCTATTTCCCACATAGTGTACAATAGTTCGCAATATTATAAAATCTAGAAATCCAGTGTATAATTACTGAAAACTGCACCTACAGCAATGTTACAGCATTTTATTTGCATACTGGCTGCAGGACACAGTCATGGTCAGTAATATATAAATATAAACTTTTTTAACCAAAAAGAAATAGTTTTTTAATTTTTGATGCTAAGAAGAGTTGCATTGGTGTTTCAATTCCCTAGTAAATCAAAGGTCATTTAAAGCATTAGCTGATACCGATTGTAGCCTATAGCACTATAAATATTTAGTATTAACTCAAGAAAGGACATGGCAAAATAAAAGTCCTTAATCTAATTTACTTCATATTGATTAGGATGAAACCGCTAACACATTTAATATCGATGATGTTCCAATCGTTATTGCAAAAAAAAACCACTATGAGTAAGTAAATATGCCTCCCTTATTAGATTTTATTAGATTTTATTAGATTAGATAATAAATAAAAAATTTCAGACATAGCTTCACTGATACAAACAGATACACAGATTTCTCTAACAATCCATGTGAGAAGCTTCCATTCCAATTCTAATGAATGTAGACAATTAGTGCTCAGTGGTGGGCCATGCATTTGGTACCTGGGCCTTCAGTGGGGATTTACTTAATCCACGTCTTAATACCACCACTATCACGTCGCAATTATAGAATATGGAGGGTCAATATCATTTTACTAAAGCAAGAAACCCAGTTAAGACAACTCCAAACCTCTACGCTACAATGGCAACTGTGCACCTACAACATCTGGAGCAGTTCAGAATAAATATTTGCCTAATAATATTACAAAAACATACAAAATTAAATAAAAATACAAACTACTTACCAGAGATGCAGACTCATAATTTGCACCACTCCTCAGAGGCTGTAAACCAGTGGTACCACTCGTATTCACTGGTTTGGGAGTGAAGAACAAACCCTTTCCTGGGCTGAGACAGCTACAGACGGCTAGAGACAGCTAGATTTAGGGTTGGCCGACCTCTCCTCATGATGTCTAGCTTTCTTTAAAATGGATTTTAAGTAGGTCCGAGACCAAATTGATTTCGCTTCCTCCATAGGCATAAAAAAGTCAGATCAGATGTATTAATGTGTGCAGAGCTACACACGTGTTTTGCCAGTCGAACTTGGATGTAACAGTTTCTTTCTGACCAACCAATCAGAGGACAGAAAAATGCTGACGCTATTCCTGGCCAGCTAGCTGCCCTGTGGGGCAAATATGAAATCTGGCTGGTTGAAGAAACAGAGCTATTTATTAATGAGACTATGGTAAAAAAAAAAAAAATTATTAAAATAAAAGGCCTGCTGTACAGACTTTGAAGGCCCTGGGCAGATTAGATTGACATGGCAGCACATAGAGGCTGAAATCTGATTGGACAAAAAAAATCTAACATTTACCTACAAGTATTGGAAGCGGTGCAGCTAAGAAAAACATTACAAAATCATGCTAGAGAATAGACTGTTGGGAAAAAATTGATAAAATTTTATTGAACAAATATTAGAATGTAGGTTGTAAATGTAGGTCAGTGCTTCTGATAGTGTTTAGGCCAGCAGAGAAGACTTTGCCTTCTTTGTTAGTGCTACACTTACACCTACAGTATATCTAATACTAACCATAACCTCAATTAACTGAAGGAAATCTTTGTACATTGTTTAAATACAAGCAGCACTTCTTGTACTTGTACTTTTTGTACTTTTTTATCATTTTGCTGGGGATCAGCAAAATGTCCCCACAGGGTCAATCTGTCAAATTATGAAAAGAAATAACATTTCTAGAACCACTCTTGAACCCACACGTATGACGGAAAACTTGACAAAACTCAATATAAAACTGGTGTTATAAAACTTACAGTATCTGTCCATTAAACCACATCAAAGTACTCTTCTTGTAATGTGATACACTTATCATGGTGTTTCTCCCACTGGAAGCATTTCCTGTAGAAATGCTTTATCATGTCTCAAGCCTTTTTTATCCCTTGGATTTCGTCCATGATGGTGAATCATTTATCATTCGATATAATTTTTAACTTCAGGAACAAAAAGAAATAAAAGATACCGGTGCATATGGTGATTGTGACCACATCATTTCTGGATTAAAAACTCGTTGTTTGAGAGTGCACTGTGTGCAGGTGCATTGTCATCATGCAAGATCCAGTTCTGTGTGTACTGCTTCTCCAGAGGTTTTTTTTCCAGATGCTTTCCTGTAGATGTGAACAAACTGTCTATAAAAACGTTGTTAAAGTAAAAAAAAAAAAAAAATAGTCGAATTCCAGGAATTTATGGGCCCTCTCTTACTGTCCTGCTTTGTCTTGAGTTAGATCAATTAACCTTTTCTAAACACATTTAAATACCTTCTCTGTTCTCCGGTAATAGACACGCACATATAAAGAGTTTTGCACTCACATACTGAGCTTTCAAAGATTTTTTTTGCAAGCCATTTTAGAGAAACCATGTCAGAAAGCCTGAGACAAAAGGTGGGCCTGTGTTCAGCTGTGAGGCATGCAGTTGTCTTCTGCATTCAGCCATAACAAGAGAATAATTAGACCAGCAACCACTGAATAAACTTGTCTGACAAACAAATGAACCATAGAGGAAACAAACCAATGAGCCCCCATAATAAATCATGTGTCCCTGGCCTCTAAGGTGCATCACTTCACTCGCACAATTGGTTCCAAAACGATGCATCTTTTGCTTCAAGTCTATAATTGGGAAATAATCACAGGCGTGCACAGTGCAGGCCAATTTGAGTCTACATTAGTTTTCTAAGACTTATTCTAAAGACTTAGAATCAGATTTTTGCAGATGTGTGATGCCACAGTTAGCTACCTATTGCTGCTGCCAGATGGACTGCTATGGATGAGGAGTCAAGTGAGAAAACAGTGTCATGTTGGTACTATAATAAGCAGATGCCATGAAGATATCATAATGTGCTTTTGGGTCTGTGTTCTTATCTCAGGCAATGGAACAATTTCTAAATAAGCATCAGCCATAAAAGCCCACTATGTTACCTCACAGGATTCCCAGTCCAAACTATTTCTTTCAAATCCCAAAATCTACTTGACATGCACCCAGCAATACTATACTGCAGAGCAAATGGAGACAGATGAGAGAGAAACTAAGTGAGATGGCTACCGTGGGGAGCAGGAGAAGCCATTAATAAACGTCTAGCCTGAGTAACAAACTTAATTTAGCACTGGTGAGAAACTGAGAGAACATATTGGGATGAATATGTCATCAGCCGAGAGCAGGCATGGTGTAAATGGTGCTGGAAATGTCATTTAAAACATGTGTCCTTGATGTAACCATGCAAATATCACAAATGAGAACTGATCTGTCCACACCACTACTAATTCTTGTCAGAGAGATGGGGTTAAGAACTAAGCAGCCACAGTCAGTTTCTACCAAACGAGCACACCTGAGATGCTTAACCAAATTAATGCATGTCTCTGTCATCATTATAATGGTTAAAAAAACATCTGTCCTCACATCCATTTCCAGGATAAAAAGAGGAGGAGATTTTGAACATCACTATCTCACAATAAAACAGTACACCTCCCCAAGGAATGGAGTCCAAAACTTGCCCCTATGTGTGACTATTTTTCACAAGAGGATGGCCTATTCTCTGACAAACAGAACGGAAATGGAGCATCTGGCCCTGCCTCTCACTGTCAAGAAAATATATTCCTCCCTCTGTGCCTGTATTTGTGGCAGCTGGCTGGGCTTACCCCAGCCTCTGATTCAAGGCCATAGGCTTAATTTTGATGCCTAGGGCTGGCTATATCACTCATCTCTTGCACCATTTTTCGCTCTTACTCCTTTGGTTCTTCCAAACACCCCCCCCCCCCCCTTTACGCACACACACGCACACACACACACACACACACACACACACACACACACACACACACACACACACACACACAAACACACAAGCTTTCTCCATTTTACCATCTCTTTTCTTCTTCCACAGTGGTCATCTAGCCAGTGATGTTACATTTGCAGATACCATGCTCAGAACAATTCAGAAAAGGAGCATTTTCTTAGCAGCATGCTAGATTGATAACAGAAGAGATAGATCAGGATGTTGCAGACTAAAATGGGCAACAAGAAGAGCTTTGAAGGAACAGAGAGAAGCTTTGCATATGGAAACATAGCAACAAAAGCATGTGTCATCCCAGTCCCATTCTCTAGACCACACAGCCATGTATTCATCCCAACATCTTTCAACAGGCTGCTTTTCATAACCTGTCATGGTTTAATCTCAAGGCTGTAGACAAGAGTTGGGCATGTTGGAAAAGAGAATTATACTGAAGTGCAGCTCTGTGAGATGGAAAGAAAGAATGAGCATAGGGATGGAGAGTGGGAGGAAGAGAAAGGAGAGGAAGAAGGACCTCTTGTTATAGTTCTACACACCATTACTGCCAGTCCTTATCATTATCTTGCTGAAGTGTGTGGGGTGTCTTTATAAATGTGAATTAGAACAATTGTCTCTCATGTTCATTTTAACAAGTATTCATCCCACAATTTACCCCAAAATGAACTCAGCGTAGGAACTATGGACAAGCTATGAAAACACTGAAAAATAGCTTTTCATTAACAAACAACTGCACCTAGCATGCATTTAAAAAGCAGAAACTCTGTTGCAATCAAAGGTAAATTATTTCTAGTCCCCTCTTGTCTTATAATAAAGAATTAGAATCTGACAGTACGCCTTACAAATACATGGTTTTTATGTTGCTTAGTAATGTACATGAATAATGGCCCCAGCATTCAACCGAGTACTCTTGCTTTCAATTTAAGAGAATGGACACAATAATTACTTTCTGACATCTATTCAAGTGATGACACATGTAAGTACCTGCATCTTTTACTGAAATCCTACAGAATAGAACAAAGAACCCTGGACCATATAGCCATGATAGATGGAGTTGTGACATCTGTCTTTAATAAAATCAAAAATTTTATAAAAAAAACTTTTTCTTTTATTAAAGCCTAGCAAAACCTCTACAACTGTAAATTGCCTTTCGTCAGAATGTCTGGCTATATGCACTGACATCCATTAGTTCAGGAGTGTTATTGATTCATCCACTCACATGTGTATAGAAGTTTAAAAGACTCTGAAAACCACATAATCTTTTAAGTTACATAATAAGTAAATTGTTTCATGAGGAATGATGGAAAAAAAGAAGAAACAAAGAAATTCATCCTGATTTACACTGAACAACAGAACCCAGCCAGAACTCAAATCCAACCCCTTAAAGACAAAGTCTCTAAACAAGTACTCAGAATATAACTTTCATTTGTTTATAATATTCTGACATAACTAACTGAGATGTGCTGTGCTCTGTGTAGCTCCCAGGTTTCAAGAGAGACTATTTATTCTTTCTCAGTCAATTGGTCAAGCACACATCTAAAAAACAGATGGCAATATAAAAAAAAAGGCACTGGCAGGTGTCAGCATTAAACTGTTCTGCCACCAAGCCAGAAATCACTGGACTGTGAGTAACAGCTTACAGTATTTCCTGCCAAACTTTCTGTGCCAGACACTGTCCAGTGACTTCCACAAAAGCTCACAATTGTGTGAAAAGAAGCCCAGCTAGCAGCTGTGCAGATGTATGCAATAGTCAAATTTTAGAATAATTACTTCAAGATGGCCATAATCTCAGTGCACTTTAACTAATCGGTTTAATCGAACGCATATACTCCAGTTGAATCTATTTTTATACACTTATATATCTGCTGAAAAGTGGCATTATAGTTTTTACAAACAATGATTCATTATTCATTCTAGTCTAAACTACAAATGACTAATTATATTATACACAGTTGGTCAGACCAGACCAGAGATTAGATCCAATACAAAATGTATTCAAAAATGCAATAAAATTGCAACTTCCCCTATATTTCAAATTTATTCTTTCTTTTTTATGAACCATCTTAAGTTATTAGGGCTGTCATAATATTTACAAATAAATAAAAACAATTAACTTTCATTAAATTAAATTAAATTTAAACAATTGAATACATTTAGGGGGATTACTAAAATACCCGGTTAAACTACATTACATTACATTACATTACATTACCTAAAATGAATTAAATAAAAATAATTAAATATACTTTAGGGTATAACTAATGTATGAAATGCACATTGGGCTAAAAATGATATGATTCACAATATACATATAATTTTGAACTAAATCATGAAATACATGTATCTGCTAATTAAGGGCATCTGCTAAATGCCGCTAATGTAAATGTAAATACTGAGTGAAAATTAACATAATACTGCTTACAAAATGATACAACAGTATACACAATATGGAAAAAAGTTTGTAGACATCTGACCATAATATTCATGTGTATCATTCATTGCCAAGGGCGTTAGTGAAGTCAGGAACTGATAGAGGGTGAGGAGGCCTGGGGTCCAGTCACTGTTGCAGTTCATCCCAAAGGTGTTAACTAGGGGTGAAGTCAGAGCTCTATAGCAGGCCACTTAATGTCTTCGACTCCAACCCATGTAAAGCATATCTTCATGGAACTCACTTTGTGCACAGGGGCATTGTCATGCTGGAATATGTTTGGGTGTCCTAGATCAATCGAAGGGAAACTCTAATGTTACTGTATTCAAAGACATTCTTTACAATTCTGTCTCCCACTTTGCAGTAACAGCTTGGGGAAAAACCAAATATGCCTTGAAATGTCAGTTGTCCCAATAATTTTGTCTATATAGTGTATTTTTGTATTGTGCCAAAACGAATATTCAAAAAAATTGGCAAAATAAAAAAAAAGGACAATGTAGAGGGGATAAATAGGCGCATGGGCTACTAGTGATCAATGGTGTATATTTAAGTGTTAAGACTGCAGGGGAATTGTGTGTGATAATTGAATGGAGAGTCAATGTGTTAAGCTGTATTTTTGCCTCTGTCAAAGCCCTTTGTCTTTGTTCTCAAAGGAAAACCATTGAGAATGACAGTGAATTCAAGGACAAAACAGTCAAGCTGACAGCAGGGTGATAACACTTCTGTCAGTAAAAGCACAAGAAAATACATTATCCATCTTAAATAGCACTGCAGTCCATTCCTGTCAGGTAACATTATCTCAGAAAACCCTTAGTAGAAATAAAGTTTCAGAAGAAACAATCCAAGGACATAAGACCTAGTTATTTATCAGTGAACAGTTAAATTGTGAATAAATTCTATTTTTTGGGAGACTTAATAATCATTTTGTACAAATTATCCTTTAGTTTCAGGTTTGAAGACTTCTACATTTTGGGAGTACAACAACTGCACTGTGGGAATATAATTTTTTACTAGAGTGCAGCAATGTTTGAACTGTGTTTAATGCATCAGGATAAATTAATAATTATATGGTTTGTACAGAGCTATACTTAACCACTGTATATCAACAAATGAGAGAAAGACTTAATGCCAGTTAGAAAAGAAACAGCATCCAAAGGAAATCTGAACATAAAGCAAGCATAAAGTGATAGTTAAGAAATAAAATTATAAAGCTCTTTCTTATGTGCTTTACCATGGAATACATAACTGCTGCTCATTCAAACCCCTCATTACAGTATTCATTATGTAATAACACCATAATCATCGAATGTAATTCAAAGCAGCCATATGTCACCTGCATTCCTTTGTTTGCACAGAGATGCTGAATTTTATCTGGAATTCTTGCAGCATCTTTTAAAGTGACTGGTATAAGTAGAGGGTATCATTTAGATTGTATCTTAATTTTTTCTCTTATAGTGCCATTTAGCATTTCTGTGCCACTGCCTTATTACAAACAGTGTTAGCATAGAAACAGCGTGGAACTGTGTGGCCTTATGATGCTTAAAATGGTATTGAATCACTGTCCGGTAACAAAAGCCTGAAAACCGTTCAGTTTAACAAGACCATCAGATGCAGGCCATGCTCTATTTAAGAATATTACAAGAAATTTTACATTTTATATTCTGCTCAATTCTTATTATAATTTTTTAACAAATTATTTTAAAATTCTAAAATCTGGAGGAAAAAAGATCTGATTTAGAGCACGAGGCACTCCAAATTGAGCTCAGGTGCATCTTGTTTGATTTGATTATCTTGAGATGTCTCCAGAACAGAAATTTCACTGTTGAAATTGAATTAGACATGATTTCGAAAGACATCACAATTCACAGTGCATGTTAGACCAAAAAGCAATCCATGAAAGTCCAGGAAAAGTCCCTCTCCATATACCTTCATGATAATTTTTTTTGGAGCTATACAGTGGGGTGAAAAAGTGTTTGCTTAATAATAAATGTATCATTTAAAAACTGCATGTTGTGTTCACTTGTGTTATATTTTACTAATATTTGAATTAGTTTGATGATCTGAAACATTAAAGTGTGTCAAACAAGCAAAAAAATAATAAATCAGGCCACTGCAGATCTGGTCAGGGCTACAATATTCTTTAAAGCTTTAAATGTTCTTAGGAGCACAGTGGTCTATACCACTGTAAAAGTTTGAAATCACATTGACTCTTTCAGGTCATCCAGCCAAACTCAGTGCCTGAGTTAGAAGAGTCTTCAAATAGCCAAATAGATGAACAAGAATCCCTGTACGGTTGTTTTGATTTGCTATTATGGATATAACAATAAATTGTGAACAAATTAAAGCTGCCTGAATGTTTTCTTAAATCACTGTTCTTATTCTGTTTCTAGGATACCGCTCTTTATAACAGTGACTTTTGTCTGCTTCTTTCTTTTCAGCACACATTTCTTTTTTGATACACTACAGTACAGCAGTACAGCATTAGGATTTATTTTAAAGAAAAAAAATTGAATTAATTCAAACCAGTTCATAAAAACATATGCTATTTCAAAAAGAAAATTCAAATGAAGACACTGTAGACATATGTGCAATGTACAGGGTATCAGTTTATTAAGTTCAGAAAGGCCATTAATTTTTTTTACTGTCAAGAAAGAAAGTTGTTTTCTCAAGATGACAATTTATTTTTCTTATATCATGATAATTTACTTTTAGTCAGCAGCTGATACCAGAGACAATAACTATCGCAGTGGGAGAGTTTTTGCTTTTCAATGGGTGACTTAGTGACAGTCAATTGTATTTTTCTCTCAATATCAATAAAAATGATTTACCAGCACCGCTGGACATACGAAATTACACCAGTCAATTCTATGTTTTTCATATTTGAGGGTCTAAATAACAATTTTGTGGTCATCACCAGCTTCAATAAACATATAAATAACATCATGTGAATCCAACGGATTTCAACATGTGGTATTTTTTCCAAAATGTAACCAACATTAAGAAACCAGAGGGGAAATAATAAGAGTTGGTATGAGGTGTTTGGTTCTTGTTGAACCTGGCACTGTGCATGATGGTCATACACATCCATCATGGTCGCCTCAGTCCAAAGGATATTGTTCCTGGGTATTTGTTGTTTGTTTAAATGCAATTGAAAAAAAAAAGCATGCTGCCATATCAGGAGCAGCTGTTTTCTAGCCATTCTTCCATTAAAGCTATATTTGTTTAGTCTATTTTTGATTGAGCTGTCATGAAACTAGCATTTATTGTGCTCACAGAGGTTTACATGTTAAATGATGTAGCTTCTTACCTGCTGATATGATGCAGTTTTTTCTTGTAGTTTTTATAGTTTTTTTTTCTTCATATCTCTAAGCATTAAATTGTAAAAAACCTCTAAGAAGATTGGTGACTGTCTTGAAGGTTCTGCATTTATACACAGATCTTCTCAGTGCGGTATAGTGAATTTCATATTGTACAGAAATGGCCTTATAACAAAGAGTATTTTAAATATTTATCTTTTGTACTGATGACATTCTAAGTGCAAACAAACAAACTGTTACCTGCAGACCGGCTCTTTAGACTAGCTATATAGTTCCTAATCTAGCACAATATGCTGGAACCCTGGTAATCCAGTACCACTGTGTTTTCTCAGTGAAGCATAGAGGAAAATCTAGCATATGATCAAAATATTTAAGATTTACAATGTAACAAAAAAATATTTATTTGTCTAAATGTAAATGTATCAAAATGCCCTTGAATATTAAAAAAATATTAAAATCCTACTTGTGTCTGGACAGTAACAAACTTGATGTCTCAGAGGAAACCCACAACCACTGTAAGCACATACAAAATTCCATACAGAAACCTGAGCTGAGGATCGATCCAAAGACCTTGGAGCAGTGAAGCAACAACACTGTCTGCTGCACCACCATGTTGCCTAAGGCATCTATTTCATTCATGAAAGGCCAAGAAAATCTAATAAAGTCTTATTTGTCAGCTATTTGCCTGTGGAATTGGACTATTTGGGACATCAAATTATATATGTTTTTATTTCTGCTGATCAGCTTCTCTGACTAGACTAGGCTGGCTACGTCTTAAAATAAGAATCATTATTTAGTCACCGTTGTGTGAGAAAGCTGTTTTAAACTAGAGATAAACAAAGCAGACAATTTTCAAATGTCAAAGTGTGTGCTTATTTCTTTTTAATACAGATCTAATCAGTCCAATAAAATTACTATTTTGTAACAGTGGTGGTAGTCTAATTCACAGTACAGCTGTATAATTTAATAGCCTTAACCCAAAGGTCAGCTCCATTGAGCAGACTTCTTGTCACTGTGCCTCAGTGTGAACTCGGAGCCTTCCAGAGTATTCCTCCACCAGTGGAGCTTATTATCTTCACTGAGTGCAAACACCATCATTCTCCAGTAGTGCACACTCACAAGAAAATAATACGTTATGATCCTGCTACCATTATCCACCTGTCTCTACATCAGGGCAGGCAGTTCTCATCTTCCTCCCCAAGTATGAAGGTGGCAATTACAGTTCCTAGGTCTTTTTCAACAATGTGACTATAGGAGAGATTTTTATATAATCTGATAGTGTCTGTCAAATATAGCTGAACTATAGCAAAAAAAAACTGCTAGAGCTATCTGCAACACACGGAAGACTCATGCTTCTGCATGGCAACAGTGAAGGGAGGAAGGAGATTCTGGGCAGTTTCAATGGATCTTCTTTGAAAAGAAGATCAACCAAATTGATTGTGTGGGAAATGTGGCATTAAAGCTTGATTGCTTCAACATGCCTTAATGAGCTCAGTAGCTGCACAGAAAAATGAATAAAGCTCCAACAGATGGAAATCTACATCACTCACTGGAATATGCTGCTACTAATAACTGTTATGTAAGGCTATAATAAAAGTTGATTCTGATGACTAATGTAACGAAACCTTGAACACTATTCAACGACGAGGCCTTTTAAAGCGCTCTGACACAACCTTGGGCTTTAAGGCCCTAAAGAAAATAATTTCTCTCTCCTTGCTTTCACAGTCTTAAAGTTGCGCACACATGTACGCAATCGTAGAAGAATTACGTTAGACAGAATTGTGGAAAATTCAAAGAGCAATCTTCCACAGTTTCTGGTTCCGAGATATTTGTATTTGCTTTTCATTAAGTAGGACCTTTTTAGCTTTGTGTGTGTGTGTGTGTGTGTGTGTGTGTGTGTGTGTGTGTGTGTTTGAGAATAATGTTTACAGCCCATGCTCCAGGCTACTTTACATAGTGGGTAATGAGTCTACTGACCAATTCATTCACCTGAAGACATTTTAACAATTTATGAGAATTCCACACTAAAGATGCAGTATGGGAATTCACTTCACCTTGGAACTGAAACTGGGTTCACAGAGAAGATTTGGGGATTTGTGTATGTCTGAGTGTGAAAGAAATAGAAATAGTGTGTTAGAGAGCGAGAGAGAGAGAGCGAGAGAGAGAGCGAGAGAGAGAGAGAGAGAGCAAGAGAGAGAAAGAGTGAAAGAAAGGTAATAGTATGCAAATTTTTCCTCTAACATCACATGGTAGACTGAGTTCAATCTTCAAGAGTCAATACAGCAGTTACTGACATGTAAATCCGCTGACTCAAGAATATACAACACAGCCGGCCATCCGCGTGGGCGCAGATGGGCATGATATGTGCAAGCTGTGTGCATGCATGCGTACATCTAAGTGTGCAGGAGGGACCTGGTTCTGCTGGATTGGTCATTATTACTCAGCCGAATATTAATACAGGCACTCAAGTCCCTGTATACACACGAATTATGAGTTAAGCAGCTTAATCAACATTCATTAATTCATTAATGCCTGGCTAAAAAAGGTGGACTAGAGCCCATCTTGCTAACTAGACTGGGCGTGACCCCATCAACCACTCTTTGTCCATGGGAGGGGGGCTTTGTCCTCCCTCTCCTTGTGTTAGGAGAAAAAGGGCCCAGCTGTGTGCTTCCTGAGCCAGATGAGCTTCCACACAGCCACTTTATCAGCAGGTAATGAAGAAACAACAAGCACACATGGGCACTTGGTGTTGAACTTCCCTACAGCTCACAAGACACCATTTAGTGTCTCATGCAACAATATAGGTAACAGAAATCTAAAAGAAAACAAACAAAAAAAAAATGCAGCCTTATCGTATTGCTAGCAATGATCAGCCGAGACCCCCCAGGGACTCAGTTGACCTTTCTTCTTGAGTGACAGCTGAATAAACCTCATCAGCAGGAAGCAAAGGCTCTCTGTTCATTTAAGCCTGTCCACAAGCAAGCAAACACTGTGACACTTATTTCATGCTGACTATATAAGCAGTATGACAAAGTGTGTGCTGAGCAGTGTTGAGGGAGATTACTGTGGAAATGTAATGTAGAGCTGAATATGTAATCAGTAATGCAGGCTTTCTTTTGGATTTTGCACGTTCCACTAATTTAACCTCCATTAAATGGTCAGCGTATTATTCTGCTATTCATCATAAAGCATATTATTTACTAATCCACTATAAATTATTAAATTACTACAGTAAGATTAATAGAAACTGCATGCAGTTACATGAGTACTTACTGACATCACTTTTTTTTTTTTTTTAAAGGAACATATCATTCACTGAGTGCTTCTCTGACTACACTAAAGAGACAAAATATAAAGAGCTTTTCACTCACACCTATTCCACAATCAGTTTTCCCTGATCTGGGTCACAGTGCATCTGGATCCTATCCAAGGAACACTGGATGTGAGGTGGTAATACACCTTGGATAGGGATACCAGTCTGTGGCAGAGCATCATTCACCCACATATTCACATACACATTCACATGGGGAAATTCATCTTAGTCAGTCCACCTACTGACATATCATCTGCTGTGGGAGGAAATTTAAGAACCCAGAGCAAATCCACACAGACAGGCAGAACGTGTGGAACATACAGTAAACCCTGAAGCTGTGAGATGGCGACACCGCCTGCTTTGCCAAAGTGCTGCCTAAAGGGTGTATTTACATGGGTATAAAAGTCTAAATATAAAGCTGTTTGTGATGGTGTAGTTTCTTTGAAACATGACAGCATTTCCTACAGTCAACTAATTGACTGTTTATAGCTACGATTATATAAGTGATAACAGGGTTGTGTTTGGTAAGTCCAAACTATTAAATCTATCTATAAAGTGATTTAAAAAAGTGCCACTCTTAAAGGAGGCAACATCCCTCCTCTTTGCTGCTGCCTTATCATGCTTTATTCCATGTTTTATGAGGAGAAATAATGATTTGAACAAGTGAACATGTGAAAACTGTGTCCGAAGTGTCATATCTTGTGTGAGCACCATTGCTGTCTAGCACTGCCTTAATCCTCCTGGGCATGGAATTCCCTTTGAATTCCAACCCATTGAATATTAACAGCATTAACTTCTTCAGCAATTCGAGCTACAGGAGCTCGTCTCTTAGATCAGACCACAAGCACCAGCTTTCGCTTCTTATGTGCATCAATGAGCCTTGGCTGCTTATGACCCTGTTGCTGGTTCCCCACTGTTCCTTCCTTGGAGCACTTTTGATAGATACTGATCACTGCAGACGTTTTGGAGATGCTCTGACCCAGTCGTCTAACCATCAGAATTTGGCCCTTGTCAAACTCGCTCAAATCCTTATGCTTGCCCATTTTTCCTGCTTTCATCACAGTTTGCATCTACTATTTTTGAGGACAAAATGTTCACTTGCTGTCTAATAAATGTCCCCCAGTAACAGGTGCCATGATGAAGAGATAATCAGTGTTATTCACTTCACCAGTTATAATGTTATAATGTCATAATGTTATGCCTAGTCGGTGTACATCCAAACATGGTGGATAAATAACTACACTGGGTAAAAGAAAACTTTCAATCATCGAATGAAGAAATGTGAGCAAATTCTAAAACCAAGAGTGTTGACATAGAATCGACATATCTTCCTCTACTGCATTAAGGCTGCATTAAAGCAAAGGCTGAATGATGCAATGGCAAATGCACTGTCAACTTCAAATAGGGCTATAGATTTCTTTTACCTAGCCTTTCTCTCTCACAAATCCTCTCTCTCTTTCGCTTGCAGATATTAAATTATAGATCACATGTTGCTTCCAGGGAGATGGGGAATTAAAGGGCAATATGGACATGCCCAAGGACTTTCTCGTTCTATGCTGACAATAATTGCACTTTAACCAAAATGAAACCTTAGAGGAACACTGAGAACTGAAGATGAGCATGAAAATGAGTGCAAAAAGTGTTGTGTCAAGCCATTGGTTTAAGTGGCACCAACTGGCATGAGGTGCAGGGAAATGTTTATCTAAAGTGTAAGCTGTGTTTGTGTGTGTGTGTGTGGGTGTGTGTGTGTGTGTGTGTGTGTGTGTGTGTGTGTGTGTGTGTGTGTGTGTGTGTGTGTGTGTGTGTGTGTGTGTTTTAAAGCTGATACAAAACTGAGAACTATAACTTTTCCCTTGCACAGTACATTATAAAGACGACTGGAGTTTAGTCTCGACGGTTTCATGGTCCTCAGGGTGAAAATATATTATAAAGCCATAACTACCCTCACAGACATTTTAACACCAGCAACTACTTATTTACACATACTGCACGCAGCAATAAAACACATAATTCCCCTCATAAATATATTCCTTCTCAAGGTGCTCTCTGTCTATGTATGATTCATACCTTAAAAAAATGAAACAAAATATTATTTTATAATACATAGTGCATTTCTCTGTGTGAAGATGTGTGCTTTCTGATGGCACAAAAAATTCACAGACATTTGCTCACTCTGATTTG
Source organism: Silurus aristotelis (assembly GCF_946808225.1). NCBI lineage: Eukaryota > Metazoa > Chordata > Actinopteri > Siluriformes > Siluridae > Silurus > Silurus aristotelis. The sequence continues at coordinate 15,746,266 of NC_139585.1, read as the reverse complement.
TGCTCACAGTAGATGACTGGCTGGTTATATAGATTTCCTCTTTGGTTGCAGGAGAAGCGCTGAGGTTAGATATAGGTGGGATTGACCAGAGGATTGGGCTGGTAAAACAATCTTGCATGTAGTTATTCTGTAATGCTAAACTTTAATTAGTCTTTGTGAGAAAAAATTTTTTTCCAGTCATGAAATTGAATGCTTTTAATTAGACTTACTTACAGTAGATGGTTTCATTAATATGTATTTCATTTATAGCCTAAATCTATGCCAGTGTATCACAACAAATGCCATATCAATTCTTTGATAAATATTCTTTCATAAATAAAAAATAATAATTTAAGGTTTTAAATTAAGGTTAACAATTTATTGTTTGGTAGTTTAAGTAAATGAACATTGTATTGTTTAGATAGCCTTAAAATCATGAAATGTGTAAATAATATTAAGAATGACTTACTACATGTTTAATGAATTATGCAAATGATAATAATGGATAATGATCAACTGGTTAAGGCTATGTGGAAAACAAATTCTGCAAGCTTGGCCACTGCAGCTTCACTTTTTCGAGATGTCAAATAATATTTCTGTTCTCAGAAGGTCATGAATTGCAGATGTAACATTAACTTTACCCTTTCATAAAATTCAGCTTTAAAACATGTCGACGTTCAAGAAGGTGAGTGTGTGTGAGGCTGATGAGCTTTTTTCCTCTGTGAATCACATTTATAGTGGTGAAGGAACTGTACAAGAGTGAGTGTGGAAAGCATATCCCTTATGACTCATTTCTCTTTAATACACACCTAAGTTTCAACACAAAAGTTGTTCATTCCTTGCTGAAGTGTGGTAGTTCCCCAGAGATGTATCTCTAACTGTAGGAGTCCACCTACAATGTATAATTCTTCTTTCTTTCTAGAATTTTTGAGTGCATTTGATTCAATCAGTTGTCTCTCTATCTTACCAAGAATGACCTCCAAGGTCTTACCCAGGCAGGCTTCAAAGTGGCTCACTCCAGAGAAACTTCCCTTGTAGCTGATACAGGGATCCTTCATGCTGCTACATCAAACAAACAATCAATGGTCCTCATGCTCCTGACCTTTCAGCACTGTCAATCATAAGACTTTCCTGTTAAACCTCACAAGTCTTGGAATTAGTGGCCCAGCATGGTTTGCATGGTACCTGGAGGGACAGTCATATCAGGTGACATGGAAGAGATCTGGTCTATGCAGACTCATAACCAGGGTCCCAAAAGGCTTAGTGCCTAGTTTTCTTTTATCCATCCCCTATACACTGTCTCTAAGTTGTCACTAATACACTCAATTTTTTTTGTTTTATTTTTGCCTACAACTGCTATGCTAATGAAACCAATTTATAATTTTCTCTCCTCCTTAAAACATTGGTATATCGTTATTGCTCTTAGCATGTCTGGAAAATCCCATCATGCGTGGCAGCTTACCTAACGAAAAGATCCAGCAATACTGAGCTGCTGGATATCCCTGAAGATGCATCCCCACATCAAGATCTCCCTGGAGAACCTTTAGATCACACTGTCTAGCAACACATGCAAACATGGGGTAGCTCTAGACAACCAAGCATCTGGTTCAGATCACAATGCTAACCTTGGTCATGCATGTTTCTCCTTCAACATCAGATTTTTCTGGACATTCCCATCTACCACTGCTCAGTGATTGTTTGGTTCCTTTTCAGCTTTAGATTGGACTACTGCAACTTAATTCTGGCAGATTCTGCTACGTGACTATTACATCTGATCATGTTAGTCAGGTTCTTATGATCACCATAATGCTGCATTTGCTTCACTGGTTTAGTGCTTGCATGAAAGGCGAAGCACTGATGCTTGCTATTCAATGCCAAAACCAGCATTCACCTAACAGAAGACATTTCCCACACCATGTTACTATTAAACCATTGCATGATTTGAATTGACCTGGTCCTGATGCAGACTTGATGGAGACTGCAAACCATTTTTCTCACTTGATAGGGGTGTTTGCTAAATGCCGTGCATGCCACTGCTTACCCTTCCATAAAACTCACCAAAATGTCTGGTTTAAACACAAAAGCTGTTTATCCAGTGGTCAAATGTGGTAGTTTCCAGGGAACTCTCCTTAATCGTAGGAGTCCACATCATATTTCTTTATCTTTCGATCTCTCCCTTTCCAACCTGAGGTATATAAGTTCACCCTCGATGACACCTTCAAGACTGTACATGGAAAAGCACTTCATGTTTGCCTGCATTTAACCTGCGGTCTACAAGGTTCACACTGATAAGTGTCAGCTCCATTAATAATACTGTCAGCAAATGTCCTTCTCTGTTAAAAAGGCTGGTACACTTTAAATGAAAGTTGAATTCAGATTAATTTTTTTTTATGTTTTGGAATCCTACTGCTGCCACCTCTCATATTAGCAGTCCTGCAGTGACCCATACTTAAATGATTATTCAGCTTTCCTTTATCATGCAACTTTTCTCCATCAGATTCAGGACAACAGTAAAGCATTAGCCAGCCACATGAAAATTGTAGATAATATGAATTGAATTAGAGTATATCTCAAGTAGTATTTCAGGGATATTTCTGAGTGAAAGTGAATCAATATTCACTGTCCTATTTTTACCCCAATTGCAGCACTAGCAGGCTTCTTGTGTCTTGACCAGTCTAGGTCCTGCTATCTGTTTTGGTCAGACATTTTCTGTCAACAATAAAATTTGTTGTTTATTGTCATAAACAATAAAAAATATGATACAAATACGTTGCTGCTTCTGTATTCTCACTGGTCTCTGTTATAGCAACAACTGTAACAGTTGCAATCTAAATGGGTGATTGATTATTGATTATTTTCTTATTTATTCTATGACTGGGCAAAGGAAATCCATGAAAATCTAACAAGGCCCGATGCATGGCAGACATTTACTGCCTGCAGATCTATAAGGTCATTATGGGGTCTTGATTCATCATGTTTGACTGAGCAAGGTTAGCACTATCTAAATCCTTGTATTAAAGTGGGAAAATAAAAAACTGATGGCTTGTGTATAACTGTCTATGAGATGCCAGTGTACTAGTAAGTTGCACAAATTGTTTCAGTTCCTAAAACAGCATTTACTCTCAGTATGAAGGACTATGATTTTCGACAAAAGAATACAGAGTAAGAATGTAAGACGAACTGCTGCATAGTTTGTTGTGCGGTACAACAACTTACAGATAACAAATGTGGAATCTATGCAAAAAACAATGATGAATTATTTGTTAATATCTATAATACATCTATAAAATACTAAAAACTACTATTTAATTTACTAAACCAATACCTCGCCATTTAAAATGAAAGTATTTATGTGTGTTATTATAGGACTTCTCAGAGGAGCACAAGAAAGAAGGGATGTTATTTATTTGGCCACTCAATATCTAAAGAGACAAATGGACAACAATAACACACTAAAGTATAAGGATGTAATGTAGCAATCTGTGACAAGCATATTATTAATATTATTATTCTTATTGTATTTCAATAAATTTGTATTCTTATTTTATTAAAACTTCTTTTAAAGGTTATTGTTGACAATATGTCTTTTTTGGTCTTGACTAAATAAATAAAAACAGTTCCCCACTTAAGAGACCTATAATTACACACATAAATATTTACATTTTAGAAACTGAGGTGTTGGAATACTTTGAGATATTGTGTATAAGGTAGTAGATCTTTAAGAGAAACATAAGGCTTTGCTATTGGGATTTAATGTCAGTAATCAATAATTTATCAGTAGTTATTATAAAACAGCCATCATTAAGTTGCAGCGCTGCATGTGATAACTGGCTGCATACAAGAAATGCCCAGGGTAAAATACAGTGGTGGATCAATAAAGTATTGGGGTTGTTTTGTGACTAGTCATCGAGGAGTACACAATTAACACGAACATGAAATGAAATCTAAAAAAAAAAGATTTATATATATATATATATATATATATATATATATATAATAATAATTTAAAGAAGCTTGTCATTTTCTTTATGGAGTTGTAAAGGTCCTTATTAGTCATTACAGAAAGACCTTTTATTATTTGTGATTAAATCAGTATGTTGCAACCCAAAAAACTATACTACTTAAGAAATGTGTGTGTGTGTGTGTGTGTGTGTGTGTGTGTGTGTGTGTGTGTGTGTGTGTGTGTGTGTGTGTGTGTGTGTGTTATGAAATGTGTTTAAATAAAACATCATGAAATATTCTATGTTTGTTTATTGTCATAAAGGGTGCCATATGTTCAATAGTATAAATCTACAAAACCATCTTTGATCAGTGAAATGAAACAGTACATGTTATACAGTACTGCTCTGGTGAAGTGCCTAAGAGTTCCATATACAAACAGGATGTGATACTTACAGCCAGAAGTGGCAAAAGTATACACATCTACAGATACTCATGTTTTAAAATACTCTAGTAAAAGTTGAATTACTGAATATCCCTTTTTCACCCAAGTAAAAGTAACTTGTCATGGTCCAGTTGACCTTATCAAGTTATAGCCTAAATGTAGGCCAGTGTATCACAACAAATGCCATATCAATTCTTTAATAAATATTTTTTCAGGTTAGATACACTGGCATACATTTAGGCTATAAATGAAATACATATTAAAAAGCCATCTACTGTAAGTAACCCACACTGGTAAATGGAACTTATATTATATAATATATTAATATAAAACAAATTTCAAATGTTGTTAACTAATGAATGTATTCAGGCTGAACATCCACTAAATAGCACACAAGCAGAGAAAAGATGATGATGAGGTGATCAGGAATGTTTCTGTCCTTAGTCATGTTTACATCACTGACTTCCTCTGTCTCATCCATGTTAGCCAAACTTCCTGTTGCCTTCTGCTGTGCTCGTTGTTAGCTTGGTAGGCGTACATCTGTGGTGTGTGAGAGCCAGGAAATGTCTCTCAGTGGTACATTAAAAAAACGCGCAAAGACAGGTAATAGGTTGATGAGTTGAAAACGGCACGCAATGAGAAGAAAAGGTTTTTTTTATTTCACCAGAGAGATTAAAACTAAATGAGCCTGTTTAACAAGTAGAAAGTAAAGATATTTGTGTAAAAAAATGATTGAATGAAAGTAAAAAGTTGTCCGAAAAGTAAATAGTGAAGTAAAGTACTGATACCAAAAATATATACTTGAGTACAGTAAAGAAGTACTTGTACTTGGTTACGTCCCACCTCTGTTTACAGAACATCTTCCAATATTGTACAGGTCATCCAAAACAAATATATAAAAATAAATGTGTTTTTTAAGTAGTCAACAATATGTTTGTGGCAAGGTAACTGAAAAAAAAATTTCTGTCGGAGCTGACTGGGAAAAATTAAATAGTAAAACAACATTTTAAAACACAGTGTCAGCTGTCTGAATCGTGCCATTTATTTCCCTATGTCTTGGCATCTTTTAGTTTTCTGATAATTATACAGTTCTATCTCTAAAGCCCTCCAACACTGGATTAAAGCCTATAATTGTGTCTGGGTTTGAATTGCCACTGTGTAGTTATGATGCTGTGAAATCAAGGGTAACCCAGCATTAAGATAATGTGTACTCTTTCTGTGGGATAGAGAGAATGAATTAGCACATTTGCTCCCCATGCTCTCTGGGTCCAGGCCACTCCAGAATGGAAATGAGCCATGAATGATGTGATTTGTTGGATGATCCCTGACACCTTCCATGCTTCGGTCCACTGCAGCATACAGCAATTCTACAATCAGCCTGCTCCAAATGCCCATTATGCTACCACATTAGTGGTGCACAATGGTATGTATTATCACTCATAGGAACAAATGACTTTGTAAGGTTTGCCATGGCCGCACTTCTGGTCTGCTTAATTGCATTACTAGCAATGGAGGTAGATGTGACACTAACGTGTCAGGTACTAAAATCACACCAGGTGTGGCATTTCTACAAAATCGCATGCATGTGATCAAATCTGCCACTGCATTTGTGAGTAAGAGAGGTACGGAGATCAACGGTGCATTATGCTACACAGCTGTGCCTGGATTACAAATTCCTGCATATTAGCGGTCTTTCTGCTTCTATATCAGAATCCAACCCAAGAGTTTAAGTTCTCATCAGTGCATTGGCTGGAATGGGCTCATGACCACTGCAGATACTTGTTATAATAATAGCATACTGATTTTTATTACCACCTCCCCCACTATGGCAGCCATAACATCTAAAATGATTTTTCACCTAGTAACACTGCCTTATGATAATTATTTTCTAGTAAATGAGACACACCACCTTATTAAATATCTCCCTATTCAGGGCTGCTGCATTGCAGGCAATTTTTGCTGCCAGTCATCACTTTTGCTAAGGTTGACACATTGCTTTGTTGAGAAAATATTTGAACAATTAGTAACCTTCATATAATCAGAAAGGAATACACGTTTAAATCAAGCAAAAAAAGCTGCTTATGTTTGGTTGTTAAGCAGAAAAAACAAGAGGCCCTCAGAGAATTATTAACTATACAATAAAAACCAATACACAGTAAAGATGGCAGCAGCAGCCATTAGCAGTCCAGATCTACTGTGTATTTCTTACTCTTATTATTACATACCTTGGAATAAAATTTTATTGCATTTATTAAATAATTCATAGTATTTACTAAATATCTGTATAATTTCTGAATAATAAGCACTGATGTTTTTCAATAAGTCGTCTTAAATTGGTAAAGCTACCACCAAGAAAAAGAGATCTAAAAGAAATCTATTATTGATCAGACTGTAATGGCCCCTACTAAGGAAGCTATAAAAGCTGATGATTATGATAATTATATTATTATTATTATTAGTAGTAGTAGTAGTAGTATTTATTTTTTACTAGTATTATTATTTTTATTTAGTTAATTATTTGAATTATCCCATTGCAAACTATAGCCATTTTAATATGTCAAATCTGCAACATAGATTTAATTTTTTTTTTTTTCTTAGGTCAAAACAGTTAATAAATGGCTCTTATCATGTTCCTATTTATACAAACTACATGTTTTATACAACATACACGCTTTATTGTGGACATAAGTTGTGTTAATTCAAACCCAGCAACTGCATTCATTTAAATCTCTCCATTCAAAATGGCTTGCTTTGGTTTTCATTTACTCTGAATAAATGGAATATTATTTCCCCTGACAAAGATTATCTCAGGTTCTTAGCAGTGAGTCTTTTTTTTCTAAACAGTCGAGATTTTGTTGTTGTTTTTTCAGTTTCTGAAATGGTGCTTTTCGTGTTACTTTAAGAGCAAGGTCTTACCCAAGCAATCAGCCTGTGTACAATAAGATGTTAAGCTGTTTGTAGAAGCTGCCACCGCCTTTCTTTCCCACAGAAGAGAACTGTTACTTAGTTTAAGGTGCAATGCATTTTATTTGAACCACCCTTTGGCATCCTGACTGAGGAACCATGAAGAAGCAGCAAAAGTCTTAAAAGACTCTATTTTTGTGGTCATATTCCAAAAACAAGACATGTTGTATATTTTAAGAATCTCTCTGATCACTGGCACAGGTGTTAACATTCAGTAAAGTGATATTGTGTGGAAAATATATGGTCAATATCCAATCAAATCAGCTCCTCTCTTTTCTTGTATGAGCTGCCTGGTGGGTTTTCCATAATCACATATGATTTACAAATTTGAGAGTAGCAATAACAGCTGAATGACAGGGTTTGCAGCAAACCATTCTGTTATCTCTTTCACTAGATATTAAATTTTTAATGTTAGTGTTAGTGTCATGTATGCAACGATGTAGACACTAGTGTATACATTTTTACTCACACATTTATTTATTTACTGGTTTATTTATCTCTGTCACATCTAAATAAAAAAAATTGTTACATATTCAGAAGGAATTCAAATTCTGTATCTGTTGGCGTTTCTATATCTGCTTCACATCAGCTAAACCACAGAGAAAAAATTATTTACACTACAATAATGTTATGTGCAATATAGGGGGATACAGTTATTGGATATATTTGCGATGTTGAGCTCATTTTCTAAAAGCCTAAAATGTCTGTAACTATAATGGGTATGAAAACCTGACTGTTACGACAGTCACATGCATTTTTATATGCTCCACTTACATCAGAGCATCACATTAATTCTAGTCATAAAAATAGCAACAGTGCATAACTTGCTTCTGCAGCAGAAACAGCAGCATGAGTTTTGATGTTCTGACACCAGGGCTTTAGGTAAGTGGGCTGACAACATAATGGTAATGAGTCACACTTCAGCACTGCCACACCTACTTTAAACACACATAAACACCCACACATGTGCTGATTGAATAAAGACCCCAGCCAGCATTACACATATTCAGCAATTTATAGAAAAAAAAAAAGCAGCAACATTGGCTTCCCTTTTCTGTCCCTGAACAGTGGGACCATCTATTCATTTATCTATTAGTCTCTTTATCTCTATAGAGCACGAACATTTACCTTATCTTAATCTTTACCGTCCCCCTTTATGTCCCCTTTTAACATCCTACATTCATGTTTCATTGTCAAAGAGCACAGCATTACAAGAGCTTCATTCAAGTAATCATTGTTTGACAAAAGGAACAAGCTGACCCCTGAAGTCATACACTTATTAAAGCTAAAATCCCTTGGAGTGTTAAAACATTCATGGACAACCATTAGTTTAATAGATAGCCTTGGTTCACTGTATCTAGGAGGTTTTGAAAAGAGGAACAAATTTGAAAATGGAGTTGCACACCATGCATTATCTGCAATCTAAAAAAAAAAAAAACTACAAGGGATTAAAGCCTGAAATCTGGCTTATGCCCCAGTGATTGACTGTTTAGGTAGTCTAATGATACAATGATATTCCCAAGGGAGGCATTTTCTTGGCCTTTACTTCTGCTGTCAATCAAGCATACACCAAAGCACAGTAAATCCCGAATATAGCATCAAAGCCTCCATTTAAACCTCATTAGCAAACACACTGTTGCCAAGATCAAGTGCTGCTCCTACACCTCAGTGATTAAGTCAAACGATTTACAGTACAAGATCTCCTAAGCAAAATGTACCTGGCATTCTGTATTCCCACAAAATAGAGAAAATCCTGAAAATCTACTTGACATCTTTCTTAAAATTATTGATACCTTCACTTCAACTGTAATAGAGTCTAACACCACAGAGGTGTAAAATATGTGAATGCAGGTGTCATTGTGTAAAATGCTTTGAAAGGGAGATATTACAGGTTTTTATGTCACTGCTAAATATATTGGTTTGTTTACTTTAGAGTGTACATCTTGAATCGTGACTACATTGGCTCCACCCCCACAAAAGAGCAAATTATAGTCTGCATTTAACCCAGACTTCATGCTCATCACAGTTTTTCATTTTAAACTGAAATGAAGTGGATTAAGTTATTGTTGATAAATATTGATAGTATCTTTGTTTTTTCTTTTCTTAATAGAATTACTGTTCCTATGTGTTCTACAGACAAATACATAGCAGAAAATCATTTTATATTCTTACATCTTAGGCTGGCAGCTAAATACATTTGGAGAAATGAAAGGATTCGTCATTTGGCCTGTGGATCTTTCGAATTTGAGGAGCAACAAGAGTGAATACTTGGAAGCCTGATATTGAATGAAATTCAATTCAATTCAGTTTTATTTCTATAGCACTTTTAAAAATTGAAATTGTCCTGAAGCCGCTTTACATAGATACAGAGGATGTACATTGGAATTTATATAATAAGTTTATACCTAACAAGCAAGCCAGTGGCAACAGTGGCAAGGAAAACCTCCCTGAGATGGTATGAGGAGGAAACCTAGAGAGGAACCAGACTCAGAAGGGAACCAGACTCAAAAGGAAACCCATCCTCATTGGGTTGGGCATAATTTAACTAAGCATTAGCTAGCTTTTTTCTTTCAAAATTGTACTTAATTCCATTGATTAGTATTTATTAACATTGATGTTACTGTCTTTGTGTGTTCTGCTTACATTGTTGAGGATTTTTTATGATTTTCTATAAACTCACAAACAATTGAATACAACAGGGTTCAGTTTATCCAAAGAAGATCAAGACGTTTGTGTTTTTAAATATTAAGACAGACATTCTGTCAAACTGTTCTTTTCAACTTAAATAATAATTTTGTTTTGTTAGTTTGTATTTTGTATTTTATAGTGTTTATATTTTGGATCAGTATTTAAAGAAAATTTATTAAATACGGTGATACAGTGTGACAGTAAACAGTGATGGTGAAAGTCCAGGCTCTCTGGTTTAATTATGAGCTCAGGTTACTGTACATGGAGTTTGCATCTTGTCATGGATTTCCTCCAGGTTCTGCAGATTCCTCCCTTCTTCAAAATACATGCATTTTTTGTGTCGGATTTGTCCCTGGATATTAATGTGAATGTATATCTTGTCCACAGATATATATATAATGCTTATACTGTGTGTGCAATTGAAAAATCAATCCCTGGAGCAAAGAACCCCACATGGCATTACAGAGGTTTGTACAGCCACACACATACACACACACACACACACAGACACACACACACAGACACTTTGTCAGACAGAGTGAGTGAAAGACAGAAAAAAAGGTTGGCATCAATCCTCCTCTCACTCTGACTGAATAGTAGGTTTGTTATCAGAACTGCTCAGAGCACAGTAGACAGGCTCCTCACTGTAGCTATCAAACAGCTTACCCACCAAACAAAAACCAACATCTACATGGTCTACAGGAAAACACCTTAATTTCCCTTTAAAAGGAGGGCTCTACCACACCAAACAATGTTGCTCAAGTTGACCTCTCTCCTGCTCCATGTCTTTCTCTCTTCCTGCATTACTCTAGTGAAACATGCACACAAACTGCTGCTTCCTCTACTCTCCTCTACTCTAATCCTCAGATTTCAGTGTTGGACAGCTCCCTGTCTGCCAAAGCACTTCACTGTTCCATTGTTTCAGTCCCAGCATCATTAGACAGCTCTCCTCATATTTACAGCCCTTGGCAAGAAACAGCTTTTCCTCTTTCCCTGCCGATGCTGACAAGCTTAATGTTTACACACTGTGGTTAGTGAAAGCAGGTCAGAAAAGATGGTGATACCAAAGACTCAGAAATGCATATAAATTGTGAAATTGTTATTATCACTGTTATTGACAGGTATGAGATTGTATGGTATTGTTTTCTTACAAGGTGCTAACATTTTAGTTGGCATTCTGGCGGTACGTTTTAGAAACCAAAGCAAGGACACACAGTTCTTTGATTATTTTGAGCAGTAAAAAACATTTCGCCTATTTAGTCATTGTTTTTGTTATTTATTTCTGAACTTTACATTTTATATGCTCCCTAATCTATTAGACATCGTGCCAGAACACGATTCATTACAGCATTTCTGCAATTTAGCTGTAGCCAGCAGCTTGCACTGTGGTGGTCTCACAGCCGTCACAATTGTGTATGTGTGGTGTGTGGGTGTGTAAGAGAAAGAGAGAGAGAGAGAGAGAGAGAGAGAGAGAGAGAGAGAGAGAGAGAGAGAGAGAGAGAGAGAGAGATGCACATTGTGTACTGCTTTTTTAAGGAAGCTGACTGACTGAAAAAGTAACACTGAGACCAACATAGAACCAGGCTGAGAAGGCGAGAAGAGAGACACAGTCATAAGGAGACTGGTAAATAGAAAAAGGGGGAAAAGGCAAAGATAAGAGTCCTTCCCTGTTAGAAGAGTGAGTCCTTAGAGAATAAAAGAGACAGTAGAGACACAGGAAGTGAGCAGATCCACTTTACTCAGCACAAAGCCTTAGGGCACTAAATGGAGAGTGACATTTTAAACAGTATGCATAATGAATAAGGGCTAGCAATGAGAAAAACACTACTAAGGAATAGCCCCTCTGCTGCCATCTTAGTATCAGCGCAAATGCGCACACTGTCAGATTTTAACTCTCGTGAACAGGCAATGAGCATCCCTACAAATATACAAGGAGATTTAATGTTTCAGTGCAGCTACTGCAGCCATTACACTGAGAATAGCACTGAAATAAATGTAAACTGTGGAATTATTGTACAGTGAAGGTGTGAGAGTAAACCAGCACCATTATGACAGCTAGCTATAGCCATGAAGGTCAAAAATATAACACAGTAGCAGTAATAATGCAGGTCTATTAACCTGTTTTTGAAAAATGTCTGTCAGTGCCATCCAGACGTTCCTCCGAACCATTAGGGGTGACAGAGAGCAGCTGAATAGATAGGTTGTTCAATTTATTCTCTGCAATTGAGCAGACCACACAACAACAGCCAAATGGAGGGGCACTGTCAAGTCTAATCCTCTTAAAGTAGATATACAGGCTGCCAGGCCTGTTACACATTACCATATATCACAAACTCCACAGTGCAGACCAGACATAAGCTTCTGAAATGGATATGATGAGGGAACAGACAGAATTAAAATGGAAACATAAACAGATAAATAATGTTGTGGATTCTATGCCTCAATATGCCAGAGGAGGGAAGCTAGTGCTTGGAAAAAGCTTTGAAAGTATATGTGCAAAAACCATGGTCACAGGGCAGGTGAAAGGAAGACATAGAATAAGAGATAGACAGAGTATTGTGACAAGAGAACGAGACACAGTGACAGACCAGGGATGATATTCAGAAGGGGGCATCTGTCTTCCAGTTTGAGCCAATGTCATCCTCTCTCTAATCCATCAGAAGAAGGCAAAGAGGGCATGGTGACAAGCAGCAAAGAAAACAGTAAGACAGATAGAACTTTAATATGTTTGTGTATAAAATATTTAACATCTTTGCATTATTCTGCTGCCTCTCGGCAGCTACATTGAGGGCAGGAAGCTCAAGCTTTACCTGCCTTCTGCCACTTGCACTCCGTTAAGGATAAGGCCTTTTCCAGGGCAAGACCATCTTCTATTAACTCAGTGATGAAGTGCATAGGGCACAAGGATGAGCAACGAACAGTTTATTAATCAGAGACTGGCAAGCTGATGTTTGTCTGATTTATAAACAGGAGACATGCTCCCCTCCCTTGTGTACTGTAAATGCACAGAGGTTGATTAATGGCATCAGTTTGCGATGTGTAATGAGAGCTGACCCTGTGAACCCAAAGCCCTCACCCACTGTAACAATGCTCACTTGCCCAGGCCTGGAGGGGTGCAGTAGCTAATCTAGGCCACCATATCCACATCTGCCCCATCTGGACAAGCAGTCTGTATACACACACACACACCCACACACACAAAAAAAAAACAAAAAAAAAAACCCACACACAAAGTCTTCCACAACAGCTGGTATATGAGACAGAGACATAGGCTAGGCTATTCTGAATCACATGTACAGCATTTGCTCGATTTGACCTAGGTCTGGTTTGGAAGAGGAGCAATACATATCAGTGCCCATGTTGCTCTAAGAACAATATTATTCATATCCATAGTACATGTTACAGCTTAGTATTCAATAATAACCTCTTCCTCTGCATTATCACAATCTTTCTATGACTATAAAAAACAAGGATGTGCTTGGATTTAAATTGTGTTCAGGTTGCAGCCACCTTAACTCCAATTACACACACAGTGCAATGTGATACCATGAATTTATCATTCAGATTTTGTTTACTCGCAAGTAAATTTTCAGGCTTCAGTGGATCAAGCATTTATCAGTGAAACAAAGGGAGTGAGGTTCTCTCTCTCTCTCACACACACACACACACACACACACACACACACGCACATGCACACACATGCATATTATATACAGTGAGGAAAATAAGTATTTGAACACCCTGCTATTTTGCAAGTTCTCCCACTTAGAAATCATGGAGGGGTCTGAAATTGTCATCGTAATTGCATGTCCACTGTGAGAGACATAATCCAACAAAAAAAATCCAGAAATCACAATGTATGATTTTTTAACTATTTATTAGTATGATACAGCTGCAAATAAGTATTTGAACACCTAAGAGAGTCAATGTTAATATTTGGAACAATAGCCTTTGTTTGCAATTACAGAGGTCAAACATTTCCTGTAGTTTTTCACCAGGTTTGCACACACTGCAGGAGGGATTTTGGCCCACTGCTTCACACAGATCTTCTCTAGATCAGTCAGGTTTCTGGCCTGTCGCTAAGAACCAAAAAGTTTGAGCTCCCTCCAAAGATTCTCTACGCCAGAACCTTGATATGCTTCTTACAGAGCCACTCCTTGGTTATCCTGGCTGTGTGCTTCGGGTCATTGTCATGTTGGAAGACCCAGCCTCGACCCATCTTCAATGCTCTAACTGAGGGAAGGAGGTTGTTCCCCAAAATCTCGCAATACATGGCCCCGGTCATCCTCTCCTTAATACAGTCCCATGAGAAAAACACCCCCAAAGCATGATGCTACCACCCCAATGCTTCACAGTAGGGATGGTGTTCTTGGGATGGTACTCATCATTCTTCTTACTCCAAACACATTTAGTGGAATTATGACCCAAAAGTTATATTTTGGTCTCATCTGACCACATGACTTTCTCCCATGACTCCTTTGGATCATCCAAATGGTCATTGGCAAACTTGAAACGTGCCTGGACATGTGCTGGTTTAAGCAGGGGAACCTTCCGTGCCATGCATGATTTCAAACCATGACGTCTTAGTGTATTACCAACAGTGACCTTGGAAACGGTGGTCCCAGCTCTTTTCAGGTCATTGACCAGCTCCTTCTGTGTAGTTCTGGACTGATTTCTCACCTTCCTTAGGATCATTGAGACCCCACGAGGTGAGATCTTGCATGGAGCCCCAGTCCGAGGGAGATTGACAGTCATGTTTAGCTTCTTCCATTTTCTAATGATTGCTCCAACAGTGGACCTTTTTTTTACCAAGCTGCTTGGCAATTTCCCCGTAGCCCTTTCCAGCCTTGTGGAGGTGTAAAATTTTGTCTTTAGTGTCTTTGGACAGCTCTTTGGTCTTGGCCATGTTAGTAGTTGGATTCTTACTGATTGTATGGGGTGGACAGGTGTCTTTATGCAGCTAACGACCTCAAACAGGTGCATCTAATTTAGGATAATAAATGTAGTGTGGGTGGACATTTTAAAGGCAGACTAACAGGTCTTTGAGGGTCAGAATTCTAGCTGATAGACAGGTGTTCAAATACTTATTTGCAGCTGTATCATACAAATAAATAGTTAAAAAATCATACATTGTGATTTCTGGATTTTTTTTTTTAGATTATGTCTCTCACAGTGGACATGCACCTACGATGACAATTTTAGACCCCTCCATGATTTCTAAGTGGGAGAACTTGCAAAATAGCAGGGTGTTCAAATACTTATTTTACTTACTGTGTATATATATATATATATATATATATATATATATATATATATATATATATATATATATATATATATATATATATATATATATATATAAACAATTCACTTACCAGAATGTTTTTGGGCAGTTAAAAGAATACTGAAATACCCAAAGTACCCCATATGGACTCTTAACTGCAACACAAAGCAGCGCGACGGCTACTTTTATCTTCATAGTTTGTACTGGTTGACGGGTAATCAGGTTCATTTGATGAAGTCAGAAATTAGCTAAATGCATTTGTACTAGTGGGAAAAGGAAATGGCTTGCCAAGTCAGTTCTTTTGTGTTTGCACTCTTCTCCTAACGACTGCATAAAAGCAGCACAGGATAATATAATTCGCTGAGCTTGTCGTTTCTAAATATGGCCAAAAGATTGCGATAATTGACCATCATGTTCATTACTATTATGATATCTTTCACTCTTCTGGGAAGACTTTCAACTTTTAATTTTGGAGTGCGGCTGTGGGGATTAGTGAGGTCAGTTATCAGTGTTGGGCATGGAAGCCTGGAGTGCAGTCAGGGTTCCAATTCATCCCAAAGGTGTTAATTTGGGTTAAGGACAAGGTTTTCTGGAGGCCACACAAATAGTTCCACGCCAGTCATTTATGAAATAGCTATAACACTAACATCAGTGTAGAAATACTACAAATTCATCCAAGATGACTATTATACAAGACTATATAAGATATCTATTGTTTAGGTTTTCAGAAGCCAAAACAGTTTGCTGCTATCTGTAGCTGTGGTTTTCACTGTTGAACTGAGATCCCTTGCTTACATGTATTCTCAAAAAAGCACAGCAGGCATCCTGCTGCAAGAGAGTCTCTATATTTGCATTTTGCTTTCCCTTAATTCTGTTAAGACTATCCAATGTCAGCATGGCTGAAAATAAGGCACAATGCATCCCATCATGCAGGCCTTGCCCACACACTCACTACTTTGACATATTGCATCAAACTGCAGACATGGCACACATGCCCACCTGTATGCACACTCATACACCGAAGTCATGAATCATCCACATTGTATACATAACTGTTTCATCAATCACATGAAACACGTGTCTCAACTTTCGCCCTTGAGTCTGACCACAGACAGCTGGAGTATTACGCTGTTCAGGGGTTTGTTTTGGGGCTTTTTTAAGTAACCCACTGCTTGCTTTAAAAATAAACTTCCTTCAGGCATTTCTTGTATTCCCTCATACTGTGGCTTCGAACTGCATAACCCAAACTGAGCTGTTCTGACAGAGAAAATAATCCATTGCCATAACCACTGTCACACTGCCTCTTTCGCTCTTTCAGTTCTGAAATGACTGCAAGTCAGATACGCAAAACTCCGACCCAATACCAAATACATCTCTGTCTGCTCAGCTCCCGCTTGCTAACTGTAAGACCCAGACATGGCTCTGGGAGAAGAAAAAAAGGCTGTTTTAATAAAAAATGGATCCAGCTCTGTGAACATAGAGCAGAGACAGGGAAAGGGAAATCCAACCATTGTTCGCTCTGACCCTCAAATCTACCTTTTCAATCTCTACTTAATCTTCATTATTCCCCTTACTCATCTGACTGGCCTGGCTTGCCTGGAACAAGAGGGTACGCAAAGGACACACCAGCAATCCACCCACCCAGATGGATGAATAAGAGTAACAAATTGAAATACGTGCCCACAGTCATATGAAATCATACAAGGAAGGTAAAGCTAGAAGTGTCCCTGGTCTTGGCATAACTTCATATGTGTGTGTTCAAATACACCTTATTATATCCCTACAGTGGCGCAAAGCGGGCTAGGATCAAAGCTTTCAAATCTAGCATTGGAGGGTCTGAGTGCACAGTCTGGCACAGAGTTTTAAGCTGTTTAAGCTTTTCCATCCCTAATGAAGCTGTGTGTGTGTGTGTGTGTGTGTGTGTGTGTGTGTGTGTGTGTGTGTGTGTGTGTGAGTGAGTGAGTGAGTGAGAGAGAGAGAGAGAGAGAGAGAGAGAGAGAGAGAGAGAGAGAGAGAGAGAGAGAGAGATAATATAATTTCATGCACAGACTTCCTGTATAACACCTAGAAAAAAAATTACAAGTACATGAATTGAAGCCATGTACCACACAAACCCTGGAGAACAGGTACTATATAACCACATTTACATACACAAATTAGTAAGGTATCTTGGGAGTGCCAGAACCAAATATTTTAATCCAGACTATTGAAATCCATACAAGGAACAACACAGTTTTTTGCTATTTTGCAAAAAGTGTTTAAGGGGCAGCCCCTATAATGCGCCTAAAACACTTAACTTACATTGGGGAAAATAATTTAGTAAATTTACCCCTTACAAAGAAATAAATGGTCTAGAATTTTTATGGTAGGTTTATTTTAGCAGAAAGAGAAAGAATATCAAAATAAATAAATAAAATATAAATGTATATTATATAAATTATTTTGTATTTGATCAAGTGAAATAAAAATTTGATCCCCTACCAACTCGGAGAATTCTGACTCCCACACACCCAAATTAGTCCTGTCCCTTTAAGAAAGAACTCGTTATGTGTAGAAAAGCCACCAGCCAATCAATCAACCTCTTCTATTTAAACCTCTCCACCACCATTGGCAAAGACCAAAGGACATCAGGGACAAGATGTAGACCTGCACAAGGCTGGATAGACTACAAGACCATCAGCAAGAAACTTGAGAAAGAGAACACTGTTTTCACGTTAATTAGAGAATGGAACAAATACAAGATAAACTAATCGCCCTTCTCTCTGGAGCTCCATGCAAAATCTCACCTTATGGGGTAAGGAGATTTCTGAGAATGGTGAGGGATCAGCCCAGAATTACACAGGAGGAGCTTCTTAATGATCTCAAAGGAGCAGAGACCACAGTCACCAAGAAAACCGTTGGTAACACATCAAGGTTTCTTTCTGCTCAAGAATGAGCATGAACAGGCCCATCTGAAGTTTGCCAATAAACAACAGAATGATTTAGAGAAGGCTTTGGAGAATGTGATGTGGTCAGATGAGACCAAAATTTGAGCATTGAGCTCTTTGGCATCAAATCAACTCGCCTTGTTTGGAGGTGGAGCATTGTAGAATATGACCACAGAAACATCATCCCCACTGTCAAACATGGAGGAAATATTTGGGGCTGTTTCTCTGCTACAGGAAGACTTCAGTACATTAATGGAGCCATGCACTGTAGAGTCTTGGATAAGAACCTTCTGGCTTCTGCCAGAACACTGAACATGGGTCGTGGATGGGTCTTCCAGCATGACAATGAACAAAAACTAACGGCCATGGCAACAATCTGATGGTCTTGTAGCCCATTCCAGCCTTGTGCAGGTCAACAATCTTGTCCCTGACGTCCTTTTGACAGCTCTTTGGTCTCTTCGGTGAAGAGGTTTGAATGGAAAACGTTGATTTTGTTACTTGTGTCTTTTATATACATAACAAGTTGATATTAGGAGTTCTTTGTTAAAGGGACAGGACTAATTTGGGTCTGTGGGAGTCAGAATTCTTGCTAATTTGGTACGAGATCAAACACTTATTTTACTCGATAAAAATACAAATTAATTAACCTTTCTTTAATTTTTGTTATGATTTTGTTTTTATATTCTGTCTCTCAGTTAAAATAAACCAACTTTAAAAATTCTAGCCTGTTTATTTCTTTCTGAATGATAGTGTGAATGTGTTTCCCCTGCAATAGTATATTAAATTGGCTTATGTCCAATATTCTTAGGGGGATTCTATATCTACCACAACCCTGAACCCTATTAGTTTAATTTGAAGGTGCCCATGTTACCTGCCACAGAGTTGTTATAATGTAATGTAATCGCTTGTAGCAAATGACCAGATCCGAAAATGTTGGGTAAATGAGAAGATTTGGGTAACGTAAATGTTAAGATTACATCCTACATAAATCATTCCCCCTTTAACAGAAACAAGCATATGATATACAAACACACAAAAAATATATCTCCAGTTTCATTGTAATTTCTTGGAAAGTTTCTTAATTAAAACATGTGATAGTAAAAGGAATATCAAAAGGTGTAGTATCAAAACTTTTTGTGCCAACAATATCTGTTTGGATCCCACTCCCCTATTTACCTCTTTGCCAATCATCTTTAAAGATAAAGTAAGACAAGTAAAAAGGCAATGAAAAAGCAAGAAATTATATAGGTCTAAATTATTGGGGGTTAAACTCTTTATGGCTCACTATATTAAAACGCCAAAACTGTGTGACAGAACCATCAAACTCACAGGTCTGTATATAGTAATATTAAGCTGACACTCAGACACACATAACTGCTCACAGGCTACTAGAAGAACAAAAATAACAGCTGGCTATAAGGCAAAAGGGGAAAGTGAAAGCAATAACCACATTTTTTCCAAGATAATGTCGAGAAAAGTTATTATTAAATGCTGAGTGAAAGAGAAACACCAGAGGGACCATTCACTTTGAATAAAAGTCAGTAGGAAACTATTGTGGATGCCAAAGCATCAACAAAAAACGTTTATGGGACATAGAACAACAAGCTTCATAGACAACAACGGCACTTCTAGCTTTTATAAACATGAACTACTGTAGAATCTATAGGTCCCAAACTTATAGACCAGAAAAGCATTTAAGATATTGTCAGAAGACTGCATGTTTAAATGGCAATTATATCTCACAGTGAAACAAGCCAGTGGAGGAGGTCTGTGAGATCATGTACTGTATGTTGAAGATGGCAAATAGCTCTTTTCATTGAGCAGCAGTTTAAAAAGATATGGTTGACTGGCTTCATTTGTCCCAGTGAAAGCATGTGAAAGCTTTCACCCTCCACTCTAAGCAACTGTTGCATGATTGGAAAGAGCTGGATGATGGGTGGGAATTGTTATTTGACCCAACCATAACCACTTCAAGTTCATATTTATAACCATGAGTCTAATCACTAATGTTTAAGCAATAAAATCTATGCTTTAGTCACTGTTCAGTCACATTGGTTGATTATATTCTACCTTTGTAAAGATTTGTTGTGTAGCTGACCCTTTATATATTTACAGTACACTTTTGGTGCAGTTTTATATCAGTTCCTCTCACTGTGCTTGTGTGTTCTTCTTGGTCTGCCTGTGACAGGTGTTTCATGATCTGAGTGTTATTGTTCGACGTGTACCCATCAATGATTTAATGCCCAACATCAGATGGAAGGAGGAAGATGTTGAGGAGAGTACTCTAGATAGACAATCTGATTCATAGTTCACAGTGTTACCTCACAAAGTGTGCAACAGCTATTCGGACTCTCTAAAATAAATGTGTGGAGTGCCTGAATTATATAATTCTGTTTTTAGGGGAATTAAATTAATAGAAAAGAAGGTTTGACAAAACAAAAAGACATAGAAAGATCGAAAGAAAGAAAGTGAGACAGCAAGACTTAGAGCACTTTTCATCTCCTTGGGAGGGTTTACATCATCTCCCTAGAGAAGTCTTTGCCATACCAGGATTACAAGAGCAAGCCAGACTTTGCTGGTCCAGACAAAAGTGATGGCCTCTTTCTCAGTCTGTACCTCAGGCACACTTAGTCTAACTGCATCTGAGTCACTTAGACACTCACATACACAATCCCCATATGGCATACAGAACAAGGCTCCCCAAAGCTGCATTATACATGAACAGCCAGCTATTACACTCCCCTGTTTACATAGGTACAAACACCTACATGATTGCAGCGTATAATACAAGCTTTATGATGCAGCTAACCAGGCCAACAGAAACAATATGACTGATGCTAAAGTGTAGTGTGCTCCTCATATATTATTTATAAATGAACCCTTTACCCTGACCTTGAACATATCTCAAGTGAATGCATTCTTACAAACCCACAGACACTGCAACCTAAGTTACAGCTTTACTTTAAACTTATGTTTAAAGCTTTTCTTTTCAGTATGGCACATTAATAAGATTATTCGGAATTTTAACAATAAAGCAGCTGTCAAAGTGTTCAGAGAATAATTGCAATTCAGAGATTAAGAGAGATTAAGATTAAGTAAAATAAAAAAAAAAAAGTAAATAGCTACCTTCTTTTGTATGAGTGATTCTAAAATAAATCTAACTTAAACTGCTATTGCATTGTCATTCAATCATCCTAAATGCTTTATACTGGACAGGGCTACAGGGTATCCAGAGCTTACATCCCAGAAATACACCCCAAATGCTACGACAGTTTACACACACACACACACACACACACACACACACACACACACACACACACACACACACACACACACACACACACACTTATTTACATGCACATTCAGTTATTCGCATGCATATTTACTTATAAGGGCTATTCAACCAAGCTAGCGTTTAGAAGATGGGAAACTAAAGAGTATTCATGATAAACAAAATGCCATTTTGTGTTCTGTGAAATCAAACAGGTTCATAAATCATGCCATTTCCTTTACTTGTTTAAGTTTATTGGTTTTAAATACAACATGAGCATAATTCGTGTTTTTTTTTTTTTATTGATTTGTTTTAGAATATATGGACACAGCAGAGTTTTTGCTGTGTAACAAAAGGAATGCGTACAAAAGTTAGGTCCTTCGAAACATTGTCGTAGCGAGAGAATAGATGTGTTTCTCCTCAAAAGCATTTAGGCCTTTTTTTCCCTTCAATTCATGAAACATGGTAATACTCCAATGCAAGCACCTATAACTCAGGCTGAACGGCTGCTTAACAGTATCGAGACTCGCAGCAGGTTTGCTAGATGCTTTGAGGAACTAGAGCAGCCGAGTACTGTCAGCAATTGGCCTGCATATCCCACATCCCTCAGTCTCTTCTACTCTAATTACTCCTGCTTCCAACATGGTGCCACTCTGCAGAGAATGTGCAAATCTCACTTCAATTCATCCTTCCATCACTGGTAAATTGATACCGGAATCCAGGGGGCCCTGCGGGTGTGGAATTCGATAGAGGGGATCTAAGTGGCTGAGATCAGATATGATGAACTGTAATCCCCTTGGCATCAGCTCAGCTGTGTGTAATACTGTCTGGCTCTCGCTATATTGCTCGTTACAGAGAGGGACATGAGCTGCATTCATAGTTTGTAAATGGGAGGAAGGTCACAGAGCTCCGTGAATGGCCATGTGCATCTAGGTTGCTGTGTCTTACATGGCCGTAATCTGGATAAATCACAGTACTCTCACAGATCACCATCAGCTGAGCAGGGCTGCAATGCAGTTCTGTCAAAAGTGAACACTGAGGCTGTACTGCAGCACTCTACAGCACTCCAGCTCTGGTTTCAGACCCTGACAGATACATCAATCCAGGCTTAAGTACCCAATTACCATAAGTGATGTAAGGTGAGTGTACATGCTGAACTCACTTGAGAGTAAAATTTGATGACAAAAAATACTTAAGGTTATAATGTTAAAGTCAGAGTTGGTAGCTTTTTTATACAGCTTGAACAATAATGGCTTACAAAAAGCCAAGTTACTACAGTTTTAGTGGAAACAAAAAAACTGACCTAAAGTAATATTTCAAGTTGTGCTGTTCTTTCTGTACTTTCAGAATGCATGTAAAATTCTAAATTCTTCCTGAAACATTCATCTCTGTACAGCCTGAATATAGAGGGTCACAGGACATCTTACCCAATGCATAACCAAATGTCTTCCAATCCAATTCACTGTGGAATAAAAATAGTTTGGATCATGCTTGGTTTGAACATATCATTACTGTGCCAGAATGCAAAGCATTACTCCCTAAGGGTCTGTCTGTCTTCCTATATTATTTGTCATTTTTGATTGGTAGCTGAGGGTCACATGACAGTCCTGGTGCTGGTATCTGGGGAGAGCAGTGTGTTGATGGCAGCAGAGCCAAAGTCCAGATGACCTCCCTTGGGTCTGCTCTAAATGGATTTCTGCTTTTCATCACTAATCCTAATGTTTAAGCATGTGCGACACTGAGACTGCTGATGCTAATGCTGACACTGCTGCAGCTGACGTGAACAGTGGGTATGCTCCAGGTTAGCACATCAAAACAGCACTGTGTTCGCCTTCACTCCTTTTACCTAAAAAGCCTTCTGTTGGATTGACTCGACTTCTATTTCATGCTTGTGTTTTGCCAAGGCTCTAGCCTTGCGTATACATTCCCTTTCTCAGCATTTTTCCTCCGTATGCTTTCATTCCTGACAAAGGAACCATTCTAGCACAGTAACTTCTGAATCTTACCATTCTAACATGGAAAATGTGTCTGGAATAACAATGATAAGTCAGTTGGTGTGTCTCTCCCCAATTCTACTGCCAGCCAGCAAACTGCTCTATTGCGCATCACCTTCCCAAACAGGAAGCAATGAGGCTGTGCACAGAGCATGTGCACCAAACAGAAACACAGACACAGGATACAAGGGGGCACTCACACACACACAAGGTACACAGGCAGACTGTTTCAAAAAGTGAAAGATAAAGCCAGAAAAAAAGAAGAGCAAAATAGCTTAACAGGAAAGAAAAGAAAAGAGATTCACAGGAGGGGGAGGAGGAGAAGAAGGGGAAGTGTGGTATGGCTGGAGACAAAGAAAGAGAGGTTCTCAAATATCACTACTATTCCTAATAGATGGCTGCAAACCCTGCTGCAGAACAAACAGAGATTAATACAGACGTGCCGTGTGAGGTGGGATCTGCTTGAGTGATATTTAAATGTTGTTAGTCTCTCTGATCCAATTCTCTTGGCTTGAATACAAGCACAGCCTCTCCCAATGTATTATCATACAAATCTCACCTAAAGATGGATGTTCATGCATCTGGTCACTATTGGCCATTTCATCATGCACTTGCCCAGAAGACAGTGTTTGCAGGCTCTGGCTAGAGTGGAATAGATTACATTAAATTGTGATAGATTACCTTTCACAATATGGCAGAAAGAAATTGAAGTCTATTTTACAAGCAGCCGAACCTCATCCTTTTATTGCCATCGAGAATAAACTTAAAATTGCTACACATTTCTAACAGCAACACCTGCATCTTATGATGCAAAGGCCATGTGAAGTGTGTGCTCACAATAGCACTAACCTTAGGGGCACCTTCCAGTCCTGCAAACACATAAAGCTGTAGTCATAAAAAACTGTAACCAATGCTATCTTCATCATGCCTGGGGATGTGACAGAGATGTCATCAACACATAAATAAATGAGAGCCATCAGGTCTGTAGAAGCTTTCAACCTTAACCCACAACCAACCCCCTTCTATCCTGCCCTGGTTCATGGCTAGTTCAATACTTGCCCTAAAGTATTGCATTGTTATAAAATGTATTCAATCATACTCTTAATATTACCCAAATGAGGACGGGTTCCCCTTCTGAGTCTGGTTCCTCTCAAGGTTTCTTCCTCATAACATCTAAAGGGGGTTTTTCCTTGCCACAGTTGCTCAGGCTGCTCATAAGGGAAAAACGCACATCATTCACCTTAATTTTTAAATTCTGTAAAGCTGCTTTAAGACAATGTCCATTGTGAAAAGCGCTATAGAAATAAACAACTTGACTTGACAAGTACAGTATTTCCAGAGTGAGAGCTCCAAATAACTGATAAAGCAAAGATAAACAACAATCATGTCACAGAATCTGAACCCCATATACATATATTTGACATGAAATACAAGTGTTTGACCAATGTGTTTTTAAATGACCACTGGCTAAATTACCATTGACAGAAAATAAAAAGTGCAGTCATACCTATTAATTTGTTTGCAAATAAATCATGGTGAAATTTTCTACTTTATTCAAACCAAAATGTAAAGCAAAACCTATTACACCTTTTATTAAACCTCTCACACCTATTCATCTATTTTCAATGCCTCAACCAGTGCAAAGTCTGATACTTAATACAGACTTATTTGGTATATTCTTTGGGTTGTTGTTTGGTTGGCACAATGCATGTTACAATCACTTAGATGAATTGTATGCCTCTTACAGAGCCTTGGTTCCTTTTGGAAAACCGATTTTTTGCTTCATCGTTACAACAAAACCTTGCAATCAGGACATCAGGACAATGTCTGTTTCACTTTGAGGTGAGGTTCTTGTTATTACTTTATAGGCATTTAAAATGTTAGAGCACTTTTTAATAGTATAATTCCATTCCTATATTTTCTTTGATATTCAGTTAACACTTATCTTTTCATGGTGTTCATCATTAAAGTAGTAAGTGTACTGTACAATAAGGTTTGATCATTAATTAAGGGTTCAGTCTGCAGTAGTAATTAAGTTTTAATTTAATCTAAACCTGTCACATCACCTGTCCAAACAGAGTTTAAACTGAATAGTGTATAAGGTGTATAAAAGAACCAGATGTGCATCTTACTTCATAAATCTACAACATAAGGAACAATGTTTGCTTTCAAATCTATTTTACTTTAAAACATATTCTTTTTATTCAAACTTAGATTGAAATTACAGTAAGACCATTTTAATTTTCTGCTTTATCATGTCAGGAAATTAAACCGATATCTCTTATTTTTGACCACCTATATCCACCAAAATTGCTATTAATCAGAATTTTGACCTTCCAAAAGCTGGATCATACAAATGTTACATATATATACACGTATATGTATATAAAATACATTGAACTGGAATATACTAAACTAAACTTTGAACTGATTCCCCTTTACAAATCACACTGAGCTCTATTTACATTGCTGAAATTATAATCTTGAAGTTGATAATTGGTAGGGACAATCACAATCGGTGGCCTGTTTTTAGGACCCTGCTTTCTAAATAAACAGCATTCTGGATTTAATTAGAGAAGAACATTTAATTAGCACACAGAATAGTGCTAATTCCCCACTGTGGCTCGTCCTCTGGCTACAACTCATGCTGGTACCATTAATATTTCTCCCCTTTTCTGAATAGATGAAGTAATTTCAGTTGTGCCTGGTTATCACATTGCTATGAGAATGCAGTTACTTTTTTCTGCAAAAAGCATGCATGAATACAGAGAGCGATTTGTATAATAGACATGTACAGATAGATATGCACTTAACAACAAACATGATTTCTCCTTACAGCTCTTTCATATCTATAATGAAAACCCTTCTGGAGTCAGATCCTCCCCTCTTTCACTTGTGCTCCTAGTGGTAGAGCTTTCAGACAAGTTTGCGGCCGCTGTCTCCAGTCTACCCTCCATACCTACTGCAGTACTCATATCTTCACTTATCTAAATGGAATCTTTTCCTTGAGACTTGATCTGTGCTGACAGAGGGAGCAGTGCCCTCTCCTCTTAAATTCATCTCTCTTCACTATTCTCACCTTTCTGTCTTGTTTGCGCTGTGTCTAAGGGTTGCACCTGATAAGGACACAAATCTTTGCTTGATCAGCATTGAGATAGAATACGTTACAAAAATGAAATGGGAAAAAATGTAATATTACAAGAAGGCACACATACACAGGAATACAAAAAAACATGATTCCTAATAATTGAACACTAAAAAAAATTTGAAAAAAAAACTTGAGCGATAGATCCATATTCAAGCGTGCAGTGAAAAAGAGGGGACTCATGTGAGCCCTCATTACCATGCACAGCTAATGAGCACAGCAGCACCAGCACTATTAGGCTGCTTGACTGGCTCTTTTGTAAGACTGATCTGAAAAGCAGTGTCTATGTGAGTATATCCACTGTGTTACATACTAACTCTCCTTTGCATAAACAAGCAGAGGAAAAATGAGCTACTGCATGACTGAAATCACAGAAAAAATGTATTGCTCTATAACAATCGCCAAATACTTTTTTATTATAAATTATCCGCCAGATACTGGGATAAATTGAAGAAAAAAAGCAGTTACATATGCATAATGACTACACAAATATAAAACGCATGCATATGGTGTTGCTAAAGTGGTGGGTGATAAAACTTACGTGTTCTGAAGCGATGGTGAGGACGAGTGGGCTTTGTGGAAGGCCCCTTGGAGGCACGTCCATGGTTTAAGCGCTGGGTAGGCCTAGTTGATGTGCTGATAGGTGGGGGCATTTGGGTAGTGGCTGTGCTTTTCACTGTAGAAGTGGTGGTAGTTGTCGTAGTTGTGGTAGTGATGGAGATTGGGCTTGGTGGCACAGCTCTGGATGAGGGATAAACATTTCGGCTTCCACCTGGACTTGGCTTTCTGACTGTAGTACTGCGTGGAGTCACCTCTTTATCTCCAGGTATAGCTGTGCCATTCCCTCTTGTGCCAACCCTGTTATGGAGGTGTGGAGCTCGATTCACAGAGCCTCCATCCACTGCTCCAGATCCTCTTGCTCCACTGCTATTGCTGCTGTGGTTTGAGGATGTGCCTGAATGAGTCCTGTGCACTGTTGAGGTCCCATCTGCAGCTGAACCAGGTATTGGCCCATTAGTATTGCCTGGAGAGGTAGTGGACGTAGTGGCAGCATCTGGGCCCTTTGGCAGGGCAGTAGGTTTTGAAAGGAAGATGGGGTCTTGCCCATTACCCTTGGCATTCATCAAGTCAGTGGGCATGTAGTCCTGGACTGAGCCCACCACAATCCACTTGAGGAGCATGAGACTGAGGCCCAGTCCCACAAATCCCATTAGCAAGGGCACAGCACATAGCCATGTCTGCTGGCGGGGCCACATGGCACAGGGGCCACAGCGGAGGGGCCCTGGGACCCGGGGAGAGGACTCTTCAACCCCGGGCTCTTCCAGGGTCATAGTCTCCATGGTGGCCCCTAGAGCTGTTCTCTCACTCATGCTGTTGGAGTTTAGGGCCTGGCTAGGAAGCGATACAAGCAGGGGAGGGGGCTTACCAAGAAACCAGGGTTGGGCATCTCATTAACATTCAAACATGCACTCATCCACAGCTACAGAGACAGATGCAATCTCTGACAGATCATATTAACAGTGCACAGGACCTTAGCCTACACATAACTACCTGAATACAAATTCTCAACAACACAAAACACAATAATCACAAGCCAGGAATAATTACGCACACACAAACATGCTGTAGCACAGACACACACTCAGAGAGCAGAGGTAAGTGAGGAAAGGGAAGGGTGGGGGGGGACTGAGAGACGTGCCTCTATCTACTTCAGTGTCCAGAAAGCTAAAGATAATTCCCAAGATGCTCCGGCGTGTAGAAAAGGTGAGAGCAGGAAAAAAAAAACAAGGTTGACAGACAAAACAGTAGAACGAGGACACTGCGGCTACCGTTAGAAGCGCGCATAAATCCAAGGCTGAGTGAGAATGTACCCGGCAACTCCCTGCTGCAGCCCCTCTCACAGCTGCACCAACGCAGCAACCATCGCAGCTGATGCAGCCCTGCCTTTCAGCATTTGTGTCTGTGGGTTTGCACTGGAAATCTGTAATAGCTGTGGGGAGCAAAGCCTTTCTCCGAAGGCACGTCGTCTGCCGCTCACTCTTTCCACACGCATGTCAAGCTTGCTCTCATCTCTCCTCACTCACCAGTGGCTCTCCAGCCGACTCAGGCAGCCGGTAATCTCCTCCCCAGGAGAAAGCAGCTGAGCGATGGACAACGATCCAGGGGAATTAATCACAGAGGGCAGAGAGAGGCTAAATCCATTTGATCCTTTTTCAAAAATCCGTGCCCTTAGCAGGACCCTTCTGCCACACACACACACAGACAACTGTCCAAGGTCTGTCCATGCGCTCAGATTAAACGGTAGCGCAGCCTCCAAGTCTGCTACATTCCCACACTAAGAGACACAGACACTGGCACTAATACAGTTAAAGAGAGAGAGAGAGAGAGAGAGAGAGAGAGAGAGAGAGAGAGAGAGAGAGAGAGCACCAGCATGTTAGTAAAGAAGAGGAGAGCATGTGAGAGAGAGAGAGAGAGAGAGAGAGAGAGAGAGAGAGAGAGAGAGAGAGAGAGAGAGAGAGCACCAGCGTGCTTGTGAGGAAGGTGAGAGCAAGTGAGTGAGAGAGAGAGAGAGAGAGAAAGAAAGAGAGAGAGAGAGAGAGAGAGAGAGAATGAGAGAGAGAGAGAGAGAGGGAGAGAGGGAGAGAGAGAGAGAGATAGAAAGAGAGAGAGAGAGAGAGAGAGAGAGAGAGCATGCAAGTGAGAAGAGGATGGAAGGAGGAGGGAGCGCTGCTCTGAAAACTGATGCGGCTGCTTTTCTTAGAGGCTGCAGTGTGTGTGTGTGTGTGTGTGTGTGTGTGTGTGTGTGTGTGTGTGTGTGTGTGTGTGTGTGTAGAGGGTTGGACTGTAAGTGATGCTGTCTTTCTGTTTCCTTCTTCACCTGCTTCTTGCTTCTTCTATGCAACCACAGTTTCTATTAAGTGTGTATGTGTGTGAGAGTATATGAGCAGTGACAGATTCAGCAGGAAAGGAACAGTATAAAGGAGGGAGAAAATGCAAAAAATCCCACAGAAGGATAAAAAAAATGAATGAGAACAAGATTGGGACAAGGGGAGGAGGAGTGAAATGAAAGTGGAGTATGCAGTAAGTGTGAGGCATCAGCACACAATGTAAAGCCTTGAGGCTTACACACACCCTCCCTGGCTCCCTATAGGCACATGGAAGAAAAACGAAAGACATAGTTAGAGAATGTAGAAAAGGAGAGAGGTGTATGCTTTTGCAGCTTTGGTGCCATGCATACATACACACCATAAAGCATGCTACATGCTTTAGCAGAATGTTGAGGATCAGAATCATAACAAAGGCATCACAGAAAGCCTGTAGAATCAAAATAACCATGCGATTTGAGTAAAATTACCCAGAGAGGGTAGGAAAGCAAAATATTAAAAAACTACAATATTTTTTAGTTTGGGAACATAAATATGCAAAAGTATGAAGTGTATTGAGTAGGATTTGAGGTACAGTGTGATGTTAGTATTTTTGTCAAAATGTTGAAAACTAGGCTAAACCACCAACATTCTAGCAAGAGTGGGATTGACAGAAAACATGGTTGACAGGTTAAGTAGAGAGGGTTTCTTGTCATGACTGGTTGGATGTTGTGCCCCCATGGAAACTGGAGTTTTCTCTCTAATTTAATAGACAGCTGCTGTATTGTGATGAGAACTAAGAAAAACAGCACAAGTGTGCGCTGGCTTTAAATCAATAAGCCCCACCTCTAACAAAAATAAAACAAATGTGGAGTGGGATGTATGCGTGAACGCAGGTGCAACATTTCACTCCTTTCTAACAAAAAAGCAAACACTGAAGAAATACACTGGTGCAAATGGACTCGGTAGCCAGGAAACTACAAGAAAAACAAAACAAACAATAGAACGAAATATAGCACACAGGAAAATTTTTTGTGCTTTCTCAATCAATACGTGTACAGTTTTTAATACCCTAATCCAATAGGCATGCTTTATGCAAATGTATGTTTATTGTGAAACCATATTCAACAATGAGTAGAAAAACTAGACATGTTTCATAGCTCATAGCTGTTTTTTAAAAAACTCGTTTATGTCTATTAAACAGACAAGCCTGTTTACATTTTTCAGATGACAGGGCAGCTCATAAAAATATAATTGCAAATGTTTTAAGGCAATTATGGTGTTTCAAATTATGTAAATCATCAGTACACCAAACTGAACTTTTGCTATATTTCCACACGGATGGTTTTAATTTCCGTATGTGTGCATCGTGGTGTATTTTGGTACTTGGCGCATCAGTAAAACAAATGTTTAGTGATAAAAAAAATGTTGTTTATTATTTTTAGAATTTTTTTATTTGAGTCAAGAAAGAACGTTGTGAATAAATGTGTTTTAATTCCGCATCTTATATATAAAAAAATATAAATATATAAAAAAAATATTGTGCAAATTTTAATTTTGACAGCCCTAATGTATATATATATATATATATATATATATATATATATATATATATATATATATATATATATATATATATATATATATATATAATATATATATATATACACATTAGGGCTTTTCATTTGTTATTAATGCAGTTTGTTATTATTAATATTTGTGATCATCAACATTTGAACAGTTTACATTTAAAAAAAAAAATTTTATAAAATGCCTGCTTGGTTAAATTATATATAAAAGAATTTTTTATAATAATTAAATCTAATTAATGCAATATACTTTTTAATTTTATATTGATGTCTATGTGTGTGTTTTACATTTAATATAAAAAAAAATTTAAAGATATGATCTTCTTAACTGTTCTGCTTATTTAAGCAGACTTTAACAAATGTCTTCATTCACTCCCTCCATATGTGTAATTGTCAGGATTTTCTCCTTTTAAGAGAAAATCTTGAAGCTGGATATAAAATGCGAAAAAATCTTGACTCCATATCGCTAGCGTTAGCGGCTAGCCAGGAAGCGCTATGGATTCAAGATAATTTTTTTTTTTTATTTGGCACAAATATAGTTATATAGAGGATAAAACTTTCAGTAAAATGAAAAGTAAAAAAAGAATTTTGAATTACTAGCACTAGCCACTAGTAACTTCCTAGTTAGCGTCTAACGCTTGCGCTATTGATTGATTAGTGTTTTCATGCATGCGCCAAATCAATGTTATGTTATATCTGGTACGGAGTGACACTGCGCTAACTCTAGTTTATTTATTATGCCACTTGCATTGTTGTGTATGTTTTCAAGTTTTAAAATAATAAATCAAATGCTCCCAAAGTGCAAGGTGGACACTTAACAAACTTGTGGTCCGCTACTTTATACGTCCGCAAGGGAACTCAGATTTTAACTATGTTCTGCACGTAAAAAGGATTGCATTAGGTACACGTGTGTGCCGAACCGAAACCCCTGTACTGAAATGCGTACGAATGTGTGTACCGTTACACCCCTAATATATAGTAAGACGTTTAATCAGTTAAAACAGTAGTATTTTACAACATAACAATTGATTTGTATGCAGCAAGGGTGGATAGGATGTTTAAGGACATACTTTATATCCTTTATACCCAGGGAGCTTCTAGATGGACTCTCAGTCCCTTGTGTTCAATGTGCTACTTATTCCTTGTAAATTTCTTAATCAAAGCATGAGGATTCAAAGAGTTCTCTGAGTCAAAGACGTCATAGTGAGGCATCACGTTCTTCGCAGAATCTGTGATGTGCGGTTAAGATGGAGTGCAGTTAACATGGGAATGTGCTGGTTATGAGTGACAGCTTGCCACAGCAACAGTAACACAGGCCTGTCGCTAACGTGAGCCCTAGCTCTTGAATTATAAAATGGGGAGGAAATGAAGCTCCTTTTGAAGGTTTTTTTCTTTTTAACCTCTGTGTCAGAGAAAGACACATCTGTTTACGGTTTTTAGAGGTGGGATAAAAAGGCTTATACAGAAAACCTTCTGGTTATTCCCACTGTATTCTATGGTACAAAATAAGCATAAGCCAAATAGAAGGACAAACAAACAAATGCATATCCATTCAGACTGCTAGTTTTGAGCTTTGGGAGAGTGTGAAAGGCTCAGCTGGTGCTGGCGTGAGCTGTGTGTAGAAGAGAAGAATTAGGGTATGGGGTAAACAGTCTGTTACAGAAAATCACCATGCACTCTATACTGACTGCCAGCAGGTGGCAGGTTTTTTTCCAGTTTATGAAGTGTCAAAATAAAACATCACACAAGAAGTTTTTTGTTTTTTTATAAGAAAGTTGGTTGTTTTTAGCAATATGATGAGTGTTCTTTATGTAATGTAGAATAAGAAACGTTTTAATATTCTTGTATATTATGTCAAATAATATACCACATGGAGTTTTACCACCATTTGCTAATTAAACGTTGGCCCGCTTTAGTTTACTCATATAAGAAAACCATTTACTCCTCCAGTGGCAACAGAGAGATGAATGATATGGTTTTGTTTAACCTTTATCTTATGATTCATGAACAGAGACATCAATGTAAGCAAATGCAGTCATCCTGCAGTTGCTTTCTTTCTGTACAATGCTGACAAAATAGTCATAGAATATGCTAAATGAGACAAATGAGCTCTTGTTTTGTGAACCTAATTAATTATATGGATATCCAAAAGCCATGTTTTATCTTCTTTTTCCCAAAAAATCTAAAATTTCCAACTAAATGTTTTTTCTTGTGATAGCAACACCTGTTTACTTAGAATCACATCTGCATAATCAGTAACAGTTCCATTTACATCCTTGCAACATCTGTGGCAGTAAAATAATGAACTAGATAGCGTGTTTTTGTAGTACCTTCTTACATTCAAGCGTGTTTTTGTAGTACCTTCTTACATTCAAGCAGCTGTCAGTTTCTGCTCAAAGGGAAAAATCTGCTCTCTTTGGCTGCCTTGGGCTCTGTAAATGAAATTACAGTCAACAACTGATGTGGACCCACAAAATCCAGCCAAAAATTAGGACAATCAAGTTGCATGTTATTTAGAAAGAGATTTTTCTTCCACTAAAATGGCTAAGCCTGCAAAATATAACTAAATAAAATTGAAGGATATAAGGAAAAAATATTTATAGCAATAAATGAGTGGTGTTATCATTGCAAAGGGAGAAGAAATCATCAATCGAATCATTAATTCCTACTACTGGTTTGAGTCCAATTTAAACTATTGTTTTTTTAACCTGTAAAGAATGAATTTTTTGTTGAGCATGGACCAACATAAACACCAGACAGCTGGCTTTTTAACAACTTTAAATCTCAGAAAAGAGTTTAAAAATTTTTTTTATCTGACACAAGCTTTGGGCATAGCCAACACAAAGACTTAAAATGTTCTGGGGGAAAAAAAAAACCTATTAGTATCCTAACAGCTGGAGAGTAAACAGGTGAAGAAAAAAAGGCAAAAAACGTACAAAAATAAATCTAAATGACCTCACCACAAACCTCCACAGGGTTGAAAGGTGTAATGTTTCAACATTTCTTGAAGAAAAAAAAAGAAAAAAAAAAAAAATGAATAATATATATATATATATATATATATATATATATATATATATATATATATATATATATATATATATATATATATATATATATATATATATATATAAGAGAGTATAAATAAAGATGCCATTCCACACATCCTGGAGAATCGTCCCCTAAAAACAAATAATTTTAAGAAGCTGCAAAACAAGTCTAAAAATGATTAAAAAACTACTATAAAAAATTGGGTCTGGGTAAACATCAAAATGTATCTATGTCACTATGTCATTTATTTTCTCCCGCTTATCCGTAATTCGGGTCGCGGGGGCAGCAGTCTAAGCAGGCCCCCGCCTGCTGCCCAATCCTCATAGCACCGTCCCTTACGGTCCCTCCTGCAGGTGGTGAGCCCACGGGAAGGCGGCCCCACGTCACTCTGGCGTCACGGACCTTGATATTTCCCTCGTAAGGGACCCCCGGAGCATAGAGGGTTAAGGGCCTTGCTCAAGGGCCCAAGAGTGGCAGCTTGGCGATACCGGGGCTTGAACCCCAGACCTTCCGATCGGCAACCCAGCGCCTTAACCGCTGGAGCCACCACTCCCCCATGTCACTATGTAACCTTTTTATTTCAAACTTTAGCAATCATAACTTAGTCAAGTTTTACATACAGGTAACTTGTGTAATAAACAGCTGTGAAGTGAGATCTGATCAGAACAGTGACCACGTTTAGCAATAAAAGCCGTTAGTTTTGTAATTAAAAAGTCAAAACTAATCACCAAAAGAACCTATACAGTAGATGCATTTGAAACTCTGAAACCAATGTTCGGCTGATTTCTTTCCAACATGGACAGTAGATTCAAATGGTTATACTTGGTGAAATAGCTCTTATATCTTCATGCACGATAAAACATTACAGTGATTTATTTAAGCCTGCATCACTGACACATCCAGAGCAGTAGTGATTGAGTAGGCTCATGTGAAATGCAATAGTGGGCCTAATAAACATGAATAAGGTGGATTACCTTCGTGAACATTGATTTTTTAAAATGCCTTTGGTACTGCAAACATTGCCCAAACAAAGTGCTTTATTATATAATGGGACGAAGATAGAATGATTTTTACCTGGTTTGAAACGAAAGAGCTGTCAGCCTCCCTGTTTACCACAATTACTATTCAGAAGAGATGTGGCATGAGTACAAACATGAAGCACTTGACAAATAAATTGCAATCATGAGTAGTCCTGCCTGTCTTTTTTTTTTTTTTTTAAATAGGTGGGTTCCTTATGCACAGGCAAAAAATATTTACACCTACGATAAGGCCCAGTCTCAACCAAGATGGTTTAATAATACTAAATCTAAATACAGTAAGTAGAATCCTTTAGCCCAATCGTTTTATATTTCGAACAGTTATTACTTGGCCCAATAATTTAGGCATATAGTTTAAATCTAAGCCAAGAAATAGCCATATACAGAAGAGGAATTTAGAAAGTGGTGCATGTTCAAAATCTCCAGTGTATTTCGTACACTCAAACTACTACTTAGATGATTAGCATTCAGGCTTGAAACCATAAACAAGCCTCTGTCTGTACTGCCGTTCTGATACACAGCTGTCACTTTGCTTCATGGACCCACAATTTCAAGGTGCTCATTCTCAAGGGAATGTGTTTACTGACCTGTAAGACAAAATTAAAGTACAAAACTCTTTCTGTTATGGTTGGATTTTATTTGTCTCTATCTTTTACTTCATCTTCGCTTATAGTAATTTCCATTTTCTAATCATATTCTATGAGTTTTGTCATAATTGTTTTAACAATCGTCTTTCAGCTCTTGTAATTGTGACCCCTTTGCAGTTGTTGTTGTTTTTTTTTAAATCCCCTTAAGCCAAAGGCTCATGTATTGAATTTTGTTTCATGTCTAATATGTACCAGATGGAAGAGAAATTGCAGACTTCATTCTATCTCCATGAGAATAATTGAACAAAAGAAAGAAAACAACTGGAAGAGCAGGACGACATGTTTCAAAGCTTTGATTGGCAATATAATTTTCATCCCAGAAGTATCCAGCACATGCCTGCTGACTGCAATGTGAGATGAACAAACAAACAATAAACTCCTCTTCTTCTTCTTTCTGCTGCTCCCATTAGGGGTCGCCACAGCGGATCATCTGGCTCCATACCACCCTGTCCTCTACATCTGCCTCTTTCACACCAACTACCTGCATGTCTTCTCTCACCGCATCCATTAACCTCCTCCTTGGCCTTCCTCTTTTCCTTTTGCCTGGCAGCTCCTTCCTCAGCATTCTCCTACTGATATACCCCATGTCCCTCCTCTGCCCATGTCCAAACCATCTCAATCTCACCTCCCTCACCTTGTCACCAAAACATCCTACATGGGCTGTCCCGCTAATAAACTAATTTTTAATCCTGTCCATCCTCGTCACTCCCAACGCAAACCTTAACAACTTCAGTTCTGCTACCTCCAGCTCCACCTCCTGTCTTTTACTCAATGCCACTGTCTCTAATCACAGGTCTCACCACAGTCACCACAGTCATTTCTCTTTCATTCTTGCAGATACCCTACTATCACAAATTACTCCTGTCACTCTTCTCCACCCACTCCACCCTGCCTGCACTCTTTTCTTCACTTCTCTAACACACTCTCCATCACGTTGCACTGTTAACCCCAGGTAACTATACTCCTCCACCTTCTCCACCTCTTCTCCCTGTAACGGCACCACTTCACTGCCCTCCCTTTCATTTACGCACATGTACTCTTCTCAACCTGCTCACTACTCTCACCACAAATCACAATATCATCTGCAAACATCATAGTCCAGGGAGACTCCTGTCTGACCTCGTCCGTCAACCTGTCCATCACCACTGCAAACAGGAAAGGGCTCAGGGACAATCCTTGATGCAGTCCAACCTTCACCCTGAACCAGTCTGTCTTTCCTACTGCACACTTCACTGCTGTCACACTGTCCTCATACATGTCCTGCACCACCCTCACATACTTCTATGACACACCTGACTTCCTCATACAATACCAAAACTCCTCTCTTAGCACCCTGTCGTACGCTTTCTCTAAATCCACAAATACACAATGCAATTCCTTCTGTCCTTCTCTATACTTCTCCATCAACATTCTCAAAGCAAATAATGCATCTGTGGTGCTCTTCCTTGGCATGAAACCATACTGTTGCTCACAGATGGTCACCTCTTCTTTCAGCCTGGATTCCACTCTTTCCCATAACTTCATGGTGTGACTGATCAACTTTATTCCCCTGTATTTACTGCAGGTCTGCACATCTCCCTTATGCTTAAAGATCAGTACCAGCACACTCCTTCTCCATTCCTCAAGCATCTTCTCACCTTCCAGAATCTTGTTAAACAATCTGGTTAAAAACTCCACTGCCATCTCTCCTAAACAGCTCCATGCTTCTACTGGTATGTCATCTGGTCCAACCGACTTTCCATTCTTCATCCTCTTAATCGCTGCTCTCACTTCCTTCTTACTAATCCTATCCACATCCTGCTTCACCACCTCCACACCATCCAACCTTTTCTCTCTCTGATTTTTCTCATTCATCAGCTGCTCAAAATACTCCCTCCATCTTCTCAACACACTCTCCTCACTAGGACATTTCCATCTCCATCCTTTATTGCTCTAACCTGCAGCACATCCTTCCCAGCTCGGTCCCGCTGCCTGGCCAATCGGTACAAATCCTTTTCTCCTCCCTTAGTGTCCAACCTCTCATACAGCTCCTCATATGCCTTTTCTTTTGCTTTCGCCACATCAATCTTTACCTGCTGCCGCATCTCCTTGTACTCCTGCCTACTTTTCTCATCACTCTGTCGATCCCAATTCTGTTTTGCCAACCTCTTTCTCCTTATGCTCTCCTGCACTTCCTCATTCCACCACCATGTCTCTTTGTCTTCCTTTCTATTTCCAGATGTCATACCAAGTACTTTTCTAGCTGCCTCCCTCATCACTTCTGCAGTAGTTGCCCAATCATCCAGCACCTCTTCACCACCACCGAGCCCCTGTCTGACTTCTTCCCTGAACCTCACACTATACTCTTCCTCCTTCAGCTTCCACCATCTTATTCTTCTTTCAGTCCTCACTCTCCTCCTCTTCTTCTTTGCCTCCAAAACCATCCTACAGACCACCATCTGATGCTGTCTAGCTACACTGTCCCCTGCCAACACCTTACAGTCTCCAATCTCCTTCAGGTTGCATCTCCTGCATAGAACATAGTCCACCTGTGTGCACCTTCCTCCACTCTTATAGGTCACCCTATGATCATCCTTCTTCTTAAAATATGTTTTCACCACTGCCATTTCCATCCTTTTAGCAAAATCTACCACCATCTGCCCTTCCACATTCCTCTCCTTAAGGACATACCTACCCATAATCTCCTCATCACCTCTGTTCTCTTCACCTACATGCCTATTAAAGTCTTCCCCAATCACCAATCGTTCATTCCTAGGTACCCCTTCTACCACTTTATCTATATCTTTATCTATATCTCTATCTATAACTCACTCCAGAATCTTTCCTTCTCCTCCATCTCACAGCCGACTTGTGGAGCATAGGCACTGATGACATTTATCATCATCCCTTCAACTTTCTGCTTAATGTTCATCACCCTATCAGAAACTTTCTTCACCTCCACTACAACAACAAACAAACAATAAACATTTCTTTAAAAGTTAGATGGTGATGTTGCTCATATATGAGTATATATATATATATATGTGTTCTAAAATGTGTATTCATTATTGGTCAATGTGCAAGATTTGAAATGCACCATGCACATGGATTCATAATGATCCAGTAATTCAGTTTCACAATACATTGTTCACAAAATTTTTTCTTTCACAGTTTTTAACATATTTTCCTTTATTGGAGGCTGATTCAAAATTCTGTTTATCTACACTTGATCGTTAAACAAACTTGTTAATTTTGCTCATAGTTCAAACACTGAACCATATTTTGCTATCATTCTGATGCCAAAACTGACAAACAAAAAAAATTTTTTATTTGAGTCTGGCTGCAGATTGAAGTATTATGCAAAGCTTTTATGTTTGAAACAGTAATATAAAAAAAATCTGTTTTCATTTGCATTATATCAGTGTTGATACTCCTTAGAAGAATTTGTAAATTGAACAGTACTGATTCCACTTGAAGGCAGTGGCACTTCCCAACCCCCTAAATCCCAATTTACACCCTGGCAGATACTCAGGAACAATGCTGTGACTATTGATGTCGATTGCTTGTTTCTTAGTAAACAGAAAGGTATCAAGAATGTATTGCAAGAGGGGATAATACAAATCCACACTTTGAAAAGAACCATTTTATCTAACAGATGCTGGAGAAAATCAATACGGCCATAACAACAAATGGAAGCGCTTTTGAGATTTGGACTGATACTGGTCCTCTTAAATTATGCAATGCACATCACTATCTGGTTCATTGTTCTTCAAGTAAATTATACTTTATTTAGTTCAAATTTATCATTTAGAAACATTAGTATCTAATGCCACTCTGATTCTGGCAACAACACACTTTAATATTGCTGCCACAAAACACAAGTAATTTCCTGAAAGAAAACCCATTAGAGCAGTTATTGCCTTAATGAAGCACTCTAAGTTTGAGTGCTCCCATCATTTGCTTCTCTTCCCTGTATAGCTCCCCAACCTGGACTGGAGCCTCATGTAAATTGACCATTTTGATAACTAACTGGCTCCTGAATGCATCGTTTTCTCTCTGCCTCTCTCACTTCTGCCAGTTGGCTAGTAACAATAGCCCAGTGTCAGATTCTGGCAAACATTACAGCAGTATGCATACGTTTGGGAACAGTTTGTTGGATCTTAATCTTACTAATTCACACCAGTAAATGCTGAGTTGCAAGTTGTGGTCAGAGAGGCCATGAAGCATGTCCACTATTCCTGGCATGAGATCCAATGTGGGATTACAGGAAGCAGGAGAGGCACGCAGGATAGATAGGGTTCTTTCTCACTTTCTCAGGCATAGAATGTGTAAACATAAGCACCGAGAGAGGCAATTGATGATCATGTTCAATCAGGGCTAAATCAAACAGAGAGCTCTCTTTTCTCTGGAGCACCTTCCCACAGACAAGAGACTGTGACACACAGGGGAAAGTGAATAGCACACACTTACAAACACACACGCGCACACACACACACACACACACACACACACACACACACACACACACACACACACACACATACAAAGAGAATCTGCATGCAGAAGAACACTTCAGCACAGCCTAAATAAGAAAGTGAGTCTGTTGAAGGACAAGCAGCAACACTGACACAATATCAATGCAAAGCATGTTTTTCTAAAAAGTAAAATATTGCTCACTTGCCACAAATAAAAGGTCATCTTGTTATTAATGTTTTATTAATTCCATTGTTGTTTGGGGGGGGGGTGATTAATGACTGAAAAGTGTCATGCAAGAGACAAGATTTTTCACATACAGTCAAGTCAAGTCAAGTCAAGTTTATTTGTATAGCGCTTTTTACAACAGACATTGTCTCAAAGCAGCTTTACAGAAAACAACAGTGAAGGTGAATGGTGTGCGTTTGTCCCTGATCATCATATACAGTACATATATATGTGGCATCATAAGCCAAGAGAGAACCCAACATACATATAGACAACAAACTTGTACATATGCATTTCTGCACATTGGTTTTCCTTCACTCTGACTCTGGAACAGACACTCATAAATAAGCAAACACCAAACATAAAAAAAACTCTCTGCCCAACTATTTTATCTTCAGACATGGCAGAATCATGCATGCTGCTGTGCTGATAATAGGGTGATGCAGTGTGGTGTTTCACACATGCACATCTCCACAGACCAGAGCCACAGTACAGTCTCAGAAATGGCCTTTACCCTTTCTTGTCACACGTCTAAAGCTATTATGGACAAGTCTTTATTAATACTTCTGTCAACACTACCACAAAAAACATGTAATCAGAATCAGCATTATTACCAAGTATGTTTACACACACAAAGAATTTGATTTGGCAACAGGAGCTTCCAATCAATTCTATTGAGCAATTCTATTTTGTTGTAGTCTATTTAATATTTTATTTTAAAACACAAACCCAAAATCTATTGTTACAAGGTGACAATCATTTCATGTTGGACCTTTGACTGTGCCATATACTTTTTTGTTTTTGAGCCAGTCGAATGTCGCTTTCGCCTTGTGCTTGTCATAATTGTCCTTCAGATTCTTTTACACACACACACAAACACACACACACACACACACACACACACACACACACACACACACACACACACACACACACACACACACACACCTGTCATTGGGTGAGACATATAGGGAAGCAAGTTAATAGTCAAATTGTATTTCGTAGATTTGGTAGATGAAGAGGCCAAAACATCTAAAAAGCAGGCAGGTTCCTGGTATGCAGCGGTTAGTACCTACCAAAAGTGGTTTAAAGAAGGGCAACCAGTGAACTGGCAGCAGGGTTGTAGGCGCCAAGGCCTCATTGTTATGCATAGGGAGTGAAGGCTAGCCCATCTGGTCTGATCACTCCGATCCCACAGAAGAGCTACTGCAGCATAAATTGCTGATAAAATTAGTACTGGTTATGATAGAAAGGTGTCAGAACACACAGTGCATCACAGCTTGCTGCATATGGAACCAGTTAAAGTGCCAATGCTAAAGCCCATCCACTGTCAAATGCCCCTAGAATGGGCATGCAAGCATCATGTTTTCTTTCAAACCATATCTTGTGTGTTCGGCGCAAGAAAACTAGTTTCCTGTCTTTTTAATTTTTCATTGTTCAGATCTCAGATTTTGACACAAAGTCAATTAAATATAGTATTGTAAGGACAAACTGTGACTTTTAACATCTGTCTCTAGTAAAGTGAAGTATATAAGGCACTAATATCACTTATGTTCGGGAAATAATGCCCTTTTTTTCTCATTTTGAGAATCCAATAAGAAAAGAACTGGCCTTTAGTGATGTCTTATGAGCTAGATCACATGTGTGTATTGTGTTTCATGTGGCTCAGAATAGATCTCTGAAGATATTAAATTATAAAAAAATAGTACATTTTCTAGCAGACTGAAAAAAGTTATGATGCTAGAATTCAAACAAAATGCTTGTGAGACATGCAGCAACAACCCAGAACCAGTTTAAAATTTACTGCAAATGAAAAAAGACGGCTTTTAATTATATGTTATATTACTTAGATTAGAGACTTAAGAAAAAGGTGTGGGTTGTTAGATGTAAATTTTCTCTTTTTTTTGATACAGTTGTCTTTTGATTTATTTTTCTTATCTACCAACCCAACTTAATTTCTTTTATCAAAGAGATAAAACACAACAGACCGTGTTCTATATTTTATTTTAAACAAATTTATAATAAGTTGATAGAATAAAATTGTTTTTAACACCCACGTTTTGGAAGAATTGCAATTTTTAACATATTAATGAAAATCTTTTTAAAGCATAAAGCAAAAAGCTTTAAAAGCATATACAATAGTATAGTTGCACCCACTGTTATAAGACAGGTGAGTTTCTTTTATTACTTACATTATAATAACTATCAGCAGTCATTTTCATCCCAGAGGTTTTCGAAAGACGCTTTTTTCTTTTTTAAATTAACGTGAACAAAAAGCTGTTAAAGATTTTTTCTTATTTATATATTATTACTTTTATGCAAAGTGCCCATCTATGCAAGTTCCAGTGACAGAGCCATTACTGTAAAAAAAATTAATGTATTAAATGTGTTGAATTACAGTCATCGGTACAATCATCATACAATTCTGACCAATCAGATTTAAGAACACATGAACACCATATTTACTTTTTATGAATGGTACCTGTACTTTATCAAGAGCTTACCACTAAATCCCTACACACCTTCCCATAGAGTCTTTCTTGAACCATTTCTAATCTTAGAGCAACAGAATTGATAGGTTAATCTATCAAGGGAACTATTGTTAGTTATGTGAACACACAAAATACTTTTCTATTATACACTTTTGTGGTGTGTTTTTTTAACACAGAGACTTGTTTCAAATGAATACGAATAAATAGCTCTCATTCAGAGAGAATCTAAACACAGTTCTTTTTCATTCTCTGCATTTTATTTGTGAAAAACACTGAAGCTCCAACAACTTTGTAACTTCATTATAAACATTATAAACTGGTTATAAAGAAAGGGTTCTTTGCCATTTACGTTGCATTGTTGACTACAGTTCATTCGGTATCCTTAAACTGGATATCTGGCTGGGGGTTTGTTTTAGAAGAATTGCAATGTGCACTGCTGTGTGTGTGTGTGTGTGTGTGTGTGTGTGTGTGTGTGTGTGTGTGTGTGTGTGTGTGTGTGTTTGTTTGTTTGTTTGTTTGTTTACTTACACCTGATATGAATTTGAGCAAATGTTTGTCTTGTCTATGACTCCTTTTGTTATTTTTTTCAAGGAAAGGTCTCATATATCTGCCATTCAGCTGGTTCTTCACATGTGCTAACATTGATCAGAGACAGAGTGCTTCAGTAAAATGCCAGCAGGGTGGCGGTCAATGCAGTAGAACAAGTGCCTAAATCAATTCCCATCACCTCCCCCAAAATGGAAAAACTCTCTTTCACCAAATCCCAGAGGAAAATGCTATATCCTTCAGTCAGTCTCTCAATGGATTTCAGTCCAGGCAGCTTCCTGCTCACATTAATATGAGCACATTTTCAAGGATAAATCATTTCTCCTTGAGCCCTTTGTATGAAAAGCCAATTACATAAAGCATGTTGTTGTCTAGTTCTGTTCTTTCATTTAAAAAAATCTATTACAAACTATTCATATTACTCTAATGCGAGAATTTTCAATGAAACTGTGCGCAAATAGACGTCTTTATGTTGTCGTATTTATTAAAATTCAAATGATAAATCTTGGGTCTTTGCCTTTGTTCAGTAAATAAAAAAGCAATGCAATAGTACAGACTGCAAAGAAAACAGCAAGGGCAGAATTTAATTTAAGAAAATGTGATGTGAATTAGGTTTTATCCTACCTTTATATAGGAACAGTTTAATGAACTTTAATTCAGCTCACAAGAATGTATTGCTGGTAGGAAATAATGTAGGAAAGAATAATATTTTTTTATCTGAACAAAGAAAGCTCAACACTGCAAAGCCAAAATTTCCAAAATTAAAACTGGGTAAGGAAAAGCCAAACTCTGCTACTAAGGTAAGGTTGTGGAAGACAGTTTCATGTCACAGGTCATACACCATAGCACGATTGAGTACAGCAACAAGACACAAGGTAGTTACACTCCGTCAGCAAGGTCCCCAGACAAAGATTTCAAAGCAGACTGGAGTTTAAAGATGTCCTGTTCAAGCTATTTTGAATAAGCACAAAGAAACAAGCAAGTTGTTTGCTGAAGGACTGGAGAGTGGTATAATAATGAGTGTCTGCAGGCAACAGTGAAGCATTTTGACGGTTTCCTGCAAATTTGGGGCTGCATTTCTGCATGTAGAGTTAGAGTTTGGCAGGATTAATGGTGTCCTCAATGCTGAGAAATACAAAGAGATATTTATCCATCATTCATAGATATAATGGAGGCATCTGATTGACTCTATATTTATCTACAGCAGGAAACCTCAAACATTCAAACAATGTCATTAAGAACTATCTGTGTAATGATGAGTAATGATTTGATCCCCACACAGGCCTGAATTCAACATAATCGAGTTTGTCTAAAATTGCATAATGGGACAGAAGGATTTGAGGCAGAAAAAAAACAACCTGCTAAATTCCTTCAAAAACTGTGGGCAAGTGTACAGG
Organism: Silurus aristotelis; assembly: GCF_946808225.1. Classification (NCBI taxonomy): domain Eukaryota; kingdom Metazoa; phylum Chordata; class Actinopteri; order Siluriformes; family Siluridae; genus Silurus; species Silurus aristotelis. The sequence goes on along the minus strand of NC_139585.1, from coordinate 15,701,324 downwards.
TACCTAGAAAAACTTATACTGGTTTGCAGGCAATGGGTGGTCACACCAAATATTGATTTGATTTGGATTTTTCTTTTTTCATTTTGTTATTGATAAAAATAAACTATTTACATTAATATTTTTCAAGCATTCTTACTTTATAGCATTTTTTCCACACCTGCCTAAAACTTTAACACAGTACTTTATGTTCTAAAAGCCTAACTCAAAGCCCAGATACAGAAGGTGAACACATCTTTATTCAGCTTAAAGTTTGCATAAAGATTGGCTAACAGAAGTATATGGAACAAATCAATCCAATCACCAATATTTAATGAAAGATGTATTCAAGGAACTACCCTATAAAGACAATGAACAATTTGCCTATTTGTATCCACTCCCACATTAGAATCTATGCAAATCATCAGCAACAAACCAATCTATGATGCATGCCAAACATGATTATAGGAAAGACTCTACAGTGGAAAGACTCCCACTGCATCATACAATGGCCCATTTGCCCTGTTCCCCAGAGAGCAAAGAGCATCTTGTGTGGGGGAACAACCACATGCTAATTTAAAAAGTACACCACTAAGCCATTATGCATACCAGTTGTAATACATCATTCAAATATTGTATTGGCACTAAAGCTGCTAGCAACCTTTATAGATGCCTGATTCCTGTGCAACCTCTGGCAACCCCAATTCATGTACAAACTCTGGATAGAAAACCATTTGGAGAGGAGTTTATCATTCATCTGTCCACACTCCTATGCCTACGCATGTGTTCCTCACATTAAACTAATCTCTCTTCTTGTCACATCACATCCTACATTTCCTATTGTGCTGAAACTGGTATAAGGAATAAGAGACCACATTGTAACTGAAGAAACCATAGCATCAGAGGCTATTGAAAACACCTATGTTTATCAGATCATAATAATCTCTAAATGTCTGAATTTAGAAAAGTTTGGCAAGTGCATATCTCTGAAGTATTTCCCATGACTATATTCAACCTTCTAAATCACCTCTGAAGTGTTCTTCTACATGCAGACAAGCAAAGGGCATCTGTGTATTGATTACAGTGAATCAGATTATGATCAAGTATCGGTATCCACTGCATTTGCCCCATCAACCTTAGAATTAACATCTGCAATTATCTTCACAAAACATGACCTCCAAAGTTCCGATAGTTCTGATAGTTAGTTACAAAAGACACAGTAAAAAACTATGTATCTTCTTCTATCTGATCTATTTACTGTATTCTACTGTGTTAAATGTTTTATGGGCTGGCCATTAATTAATGTAGGTTGATCCTAAATTAACAAATTAGGACAAAGTTGCCAAGTAAAATTACCATGACAAATTCCAAATTATTATAAATGTATTAATTAGTTATGAAATATACATTACAATTTTACCTTTTTTGTTATTTTTATTTGATTGTTTCATGATACATTTATAAATATATATAATCCCAATTAAAAAAAAACACTGTAAAATGTAAATAAAACCAGAACACAGTGATTTGCAAATCTAACAAACCATATCTTATTCACAATAGAACATGAGGGAATATACAATTTTAATGAAAAGAAATTTGAAACAGATGGAGGAACATTTAACAACTAGTTTGGTTAAGTGGCAACAGGTCAGCAACATAAAAAAAAAGCGGTGTCTACAATTTTTTTGTATATCTCATCATCTCTAGTACACAATATATCCAAATAACACTTCATGACTCTCTGCTCTCCCCTTCAGCCACTACTCGTAACCTTGTGGTAACTATGGACAATGAACTGTCCTTCTTCCCACATGTCGCTAATGTGGCTCGCTCCTGTCGATTTCTTCTTTACAACATCCGAAAGATTCAACCATTTCTGTCCATACAGGCTGCCCAGGTGCTTGTTCAGTCTCTTCTCATTTCAAGACTCGACTACTGCAACTCTCTGCTGGCAGGTCTTCCCCTAAACGCTATTCGTCCACTGCAATTGATTCAATACGCAGCTGCACGGCTTGTGTTCAACCAGCCCAAGTTCTCCCACACCACCCCACTGCTGCGCTCCCTTTACTGGCTTCCAGTAGCTGCACATGTCAGATTCAAAACACTGATGCTTGCTTACAAGGCCAAAAATGGACCAGCACCATCTTACCTCAGTGACCTCATCACATCTCGCACTGCACCACGCTGTCTGAGATCCTTCAGCACTGCTCCACTGGTACCACCTTCTCTCAGAATGAGAGGTAAGTATACTTCAAGGCTCTTCTCTGTTTTGGCACCGAGGTGGTGTAATGAACTTCCCCTAGATGTCCGTACAGCAGAGTCCCTGACTATCTTCAAGCGACGACTGAAGACCTACCTCTTTCTGAAATACTTAAATTAGCACTTTCCAAGTTTGTAGAATTCAAGAGTTATATTTATATTAAGTTTGTAATCTGGATTACCAGTGTAGATTTATTAATTACTAGAGACTCAAAGCACTTTTGTACATCACTCTGGATAAGGGCGTCTGCTAAATGCCGCAAATGTAAATGTAAATGTAAATATTATCAAAAGAGAATCTTGAGAAACCTTTATGTGCACGGGACACAAAATCTTTGGGCCCTCAGATGGCATTGCATGAAAACAGGCATAATTATGTAATGGAAATCACTGTATGGACTCGGAAAACTTCAGAAATGATACTGTGAACATCCACAAATGCACGATCAATGCTGAACAGTATATACAGGTTTAAGAGCAACATATGCTTTCATTCAGACTACTACTTTTATATGGAAGGCCTTGCATTTTTCAGCAAGACAATGAAAAAAGAAAACACATACAGCAGCTATTACAACAGCATGGCTTCGTAGTAGAAGAGTGCGGGTGCTGAACTGGCCTGCCTCCAGACCTTTCACTTAAAGATATTTGGCACATCATGAAAGAAAAATAGGACAAAAAAGATCCAGGATTGTTAAGCAGCTAGAATCCTGTATCACACATGAATGTGACAACATCTCTCTCCCAAAACTACAGCAGCTCGTATCCTCAGTTATTAGACATACGTGGACTGTTGGACAAGATGAGGTGATGTTACGCAATGGTGTAGTAAATTAGAGTAAATTTACAATTTTACTCAAATTAAACATTTAATAGGTTTTCAATGTTCTTATATGAATTAAATATGAGTTTATACAATTTGTAAATCAAATCATTGCATTCTGTTTATAGTTACATTTTAAACAGCATCCAAACTTTTTATATTATATAATGCACACCGCTGTGTATGATGTATTTTGCTTTACAGTGGCTCTGTGCACAAAGCAAGCTGCATGATGATACAGTGGGTACGGAAAGTATTCAGACCCCTTTAAATATTTCACTCTTTGTTATATTGCAGCCATTTGCTAAAATCATTTAGGTTCATTCTTCTTCCTCATGAATGTACACATAGCACCCCATACTGACAGAAAAACACAGAATTGTTGACATTGTTGCAGATTTATTAAAAAAGAAAAACTGAAATATCACATGGTCCTAAGTATTCAGACCCTTTGCTCAGTATTTAGTAGAAGCCCCCTTTTGATCTAATACAGCCAGGAGTCTTTTTGGGAAAGATGCAACAAGTCTTTCACACCTGGATTTGGGGATCCTCTGCCATTCCTCCTTGCAGATCCTCTCCAGTTCTGTCAGGTTGGATGGTAAACGTTGGTGGACAGCCATTTTTAGGTCTCTCCAGAGATGCTCAATTGGGTTTAAGTCAGGGCTCTGGCTGGGCCATTCAAGACCAGTCACGGAGTTGTTGTGAAGCCACTCCCTCGTTATTTTAGCTGTGTGCTTAGGGTCATTGTCTTGTTGGAAGGTAAACCTTCGGCCCAGTCTGAGGTCCAGAGCGCTCTGGAGAAGGTTTTTGTCCAGGATATCCCTGTACTTGGCCGCATTCATCTTTCCCTCGATTGCAACCAGTCGTCCTGTCCCTGCAGCTAAAAAACACCCCCACAGCATGATGCTGCCACCACCATGCTTCACTGTTGGGACTGTATTGGACAGGTGATGAGCAGTGCCTGGTTTTCTACACACATACCGCTTAGAATTAAGGCCAAAAAGTTCTATTTTGGTCTCATCAGACCAGAGAATCTTATTTCTCACCATCTTGGAGTCCTTCAGGTGTTTTTTAGCAAACTCCATGCGGGCTTTCATGTGTCTTACACTGAGGAGAGGCTTCCGTCGGGCCACTCTGCCATAAAGCCCCGACTGGTGGAGGGCTGCAGTGATGGTTGACTTTCTACAACTTTCTCCCATCTCCTGACTGCATCTCTGGAGCTCAGCCACAGTGATCTTTGGGTTCTTCTTTACCTCTCTCACCAAGGCTCTTCTCCCCCGATAGCTCAGTTTGGCCGGTCGGCCAGCTCTAGGAAGGGTTCTGGTCGTCCCAAACGTCTTCCATTTGAGGATTATGGAGGCCACTGTGCTCTTAGGAACCTTAAGTGCAGCAGAAATCTTTTTGTAACCTTGGCCAGATCTGTGCCTTGCCACAATTCTGTCTCTGAGCTCTTCAGGCAGTTCCTTTGACCTCATGATTCTCATTTGCTCTGACATGCATTGTGATCTGGAAGGTCTTATATAGACAGGTGTGTGGCTTTCCTAATCAAGTCCAATCAGTATAATCAAACACAGCTGGACTCAAATGAAGGTGTAGAACCATCTCAAGGATGATCAGAAGAAATGGAAAGCACCTGAGTTAAATATATGAGTGTCACAGCAAAGGGTCTGAATACTTAGGACCATGTGATATTTCAGTTTTTCTTTTTTAATAAATCTGCAACAATGTCAACAATTCTGTGTTTTTCTGTCCATATGGGGAGCTGTGTGTACAATTATGAGGAAGAAGAATGAACTTAAATGATTTTAGCAAATGGCTGCAATATAACAAAAAGTGAAAAATTTAAGGGGGTCTGAATACTTTCCGTACCCACTGTATGTTTTACATGGGTTGGAGTGGAAGAGTTTGAGTGCTGATTGCACCCCACTGATTGCACCTCAGTACCTGCCCTTACTAGCTCCCTTAGATAACCAGAACCACACATTAAATCTTGGAAAATCTTCACAGAAGAGCAGAGGTTCTTATGACAGTTAATAGATACTACATAGTTTCAGGTTTTATTTTTCATATGTACAGATGTCAGTAACAGTTTGTACAATGAAATGCTTAAGTGAGGCTACAGACAAACTAAAGCCAGCTACAGAAATATTAAAACTTTAAACAATATTATACATTAAAGAAAAGAGGAAATAAGGGAAAAAAAATTAATTAAATAAAAATGTGAAAAGAAATGTTCAAGTGGCCAACTCTAAACATTGATCTGTGTGAATTTATCTTAAATGCAATAATTAAACAATAATTGTTTGCCTTTTAAATTCTCATATTTACAAACGTTTGAGCACCTGTGGGTACATTTCATATGATGTTTGGTTAATAGCATCACAGATATTACTGTCACTTGCCTATAAATCTGTGAAAATATTTACATGTATATCGGGCGAATTTATTTACTAAACAATGCATCAGCTAGCTCCCAGATTGTAGGCAGCCCACAATAAATAGAAAAGACTTGCTCGGCTATGGAGCAAGATGGATGATGTCAAAGTGAATGTCATTAATCATTCATGCCAATTTGGAAATAAAACATTTAGATGCACATCACATTCAGCACATGAACAGAATCCAGAAACATTCGCTATGTTATTCCATTTCCCAAACAGTACCCGGACACAAGAACAGTCTCATTTACACACACACACACACACACACACACACACACACACACACACACACACACACACACACACACACACACACACACACACACACCAGCTCTAACAAACACACACATGTACAATGACTAATTCAAAATGTTGTCAGAGTTTTGAAAATGAAACCTCAGTAATGATTGATAGTCCACAACTAATAGTAAATCACAGTGACAGCGTCTTCTGCTATAAAGAGTGTGCTCCGCTGGGCAGCTATTTGCGACTGTAATTACACACAACACCCTGTTTAAATGGCAGTAGGCATATAGCAGAGCCATGTCCATGCCCATAATTTGTTACCCTGCAGGAGATAAACAATCATTTAGAGCTCAAATGAACAAATACGATCGGATTGGCCTTGCCTCTTGTTTTTATCCAATGTAATTTTCTCATTTCTTATGATGTTTTGATGCTGCTGTGTTTTAAATATATATTTTTTTACAACATCTACACAGCATAATCGGTTTCGTAAAGAGTATTAAAAAGTCCAACAATTTAGAGCATTGGAACAAACACACAACATGTACACACACACACACACACACACACACACACACACACACACACACACACACACACACACACACACACACACACACACAGTAATAAGGACAAAGAGACAAGTCCTTGTATAAATAAGAGTTCTGCACTAGTTCACCTCATTCGGTAAGTGCAGAGGGAGAATGAGAAAAGTAATTGGTTTTCACTCTGATCACACAAGCACAGTGCCTAGACCTCCATGTACCCTTTTATATATACAATGAAATCATTACTTTAAACAAACACATAAGAAATGGTTCCTAATTTAACATTTATACTGACACTATTTAGCAGGTGACCTTATCCAGAGCTGGGTGTGCTGTATACAGTAATCTCAATCAAAAACTTATCATATAAGAAAATTATTTGTGATTATAAAAATGTATGATTATAAAGTATATACCGTATATATATATATATATATATATATATATATATATATATATATATATATATATATATATATATATATATATATATATATATATTAGGGCTGTCAATCGAATAAAATATTTAATCGTGATTAATCACATGGTTGTCATGAGTAAACTTGTGATTAATTACGTATTTTTATCTGTTTTTAATGTACCTTAAATGAATACTTTTCAAGTTTTTACTACTCTAATCAACATGGGCCTGGACAAATATGAATGCTTTATGCAAATGTATGTTTATTATTAGTGAAACCAAACTCAACATAGAGCATGAAGACAAGATATTCCTGTAATTATGGTTTAGTAATTACAATAATGTATTAGTAAAATAAAAAAATTTAAATAAAAAACAGTCAAACAGAAATGCATGCTGCATTAATCACATGTTAATAAAATTAGTGCCATTAAAATTATAATTTGCGTAAACGCGTTATTAATGCATTTATTTTGACAGCCCTACTCATTTTTATATATATATATATATATATATATATATATATATATATATATATATATATATATATATATATATATATATATATATAGTAATTTACAAAGGTGGATAGTGGATCTTCTCAATGATTGGACAATACAATCGAAATGAAACTTCATTGCAGCTTGTATAGCAGTGCAGATTTACTGTCCTCCAAAAATAACTCAACGAACAGCCATTATTTTCTAAATAACTGCCAACAAAAGTGAGTACATCCTAAGTGATAACAGCTGCATGTCATGTAACGATGCAAAGCCACATGTCCCATTCATCATGTTCATATTTTCGTCTGCTTGACAGGATCATACAAACTTGTGTATCTTGTATTAGAGCAGTTAAAATTTGGTGCTTTGAGTACAATAATCTTATACTGACTAATGAATGTTCAACATGGCACCTCATGGGAAACAACTCTATGAGGATATGATCATTAGAATTGTTGCACTCCACAATGATGGCCTAGGCTACAACTTGTCCAAGAGCATGAATTAATGAAACCATGTCCTGTGGTCTGACGAGAACAAGATGAACTTGTTTGGCTCAGCATGTGTAGTGATGCTCTCGTGAGGAGTACTAAGAAAATTATGTCTTGCCTATAGTCAAGCATGGTGATGGTAGCATCATCGTCTGGGGCTGTATGAGTGCTGAAGGACAACTGAGGCAGTGCTAGATAACAATGGTGCTCACACAAAATACTGACAATCTGGACACAGTTTTGACATGTTCACTTAGCGTGTACTCACATTTGTTGTTATTTATTTTGACAATAACGGCTGTATGTTGAGTTCTTTTTAGAGGACAGTAACTCTGTACTGCAATACAAGCTGCAAATTGACTACTTTGAAGTAAATCCAGGTTTCATTTCTATAGTATTGTCCCTGTAGATATATTATATAATATAATTATTAAGATATAATAAAATGGTTGCTGAAATGTAAGGGAGGGGTGCAGTCCCTTTTGTGAGATACTGAAAATGCATATATATATATATATATATATATATATATATATATATATGACAATATATACTTGTCATTTGTAATTATTATTATTATTATTATTATTATTATTATTATTATTATATTTTTTACATCTATGTTCTATGTTACATCTAAATATTTAATCACGGTTGTCCATAGTAACTCATGATTAATCGCTAATTATTCGCAAATTAACTGCACTTTCTTTTCTTTTGTTTTAAATGTACTTCATAGGGATTTTAATCAAGTTTTTAATATTCATTAACATGCTTGCTAAATGCAAGCCTGTTTTATACAACAATACAGCATTTACAGCAGGCATTTACAGCAGGCTAAAAAAAATATGCTGAAAGCATGAGATTTCAAACTCAAGCAAAAACAAATGGGCATATTCACCTGAATATAACATCACTTAGTATTACTAATAGAATGTAGTGTCTAACTTTATACTTGTAATAATTAACTAAACATCCCTTGTATTATAAAACAGCTCAGTATGCATCACATGCAATAAAACAAGAGGCATATTGTAGAACTGCACTGGTCAACTAAATATTATTCCCTTGATCCTTCACACTTAAAGTAAATAATCTCACACTATGAAATTGTGTTAAATTATACAAGGTAGAAAATAAAGGCTCACAAAAACATTACCTTCTGCTAGTTGAGATCAAAACAAGGTGAAAAAAATCAATTTATCAGGCTAAATAAACTGTTCAAATAACAGTGGGGAGTGCAATACAGAACCAGTCTTGTCTAGAGAACCATCTGGCAGGGTTTTGAAGCTACATTTGCCATTCAAATGATCCTTTTCCTGATCCATTCTTCTTGCTTTTCACACAATGTTGCTGCTGCATCACTTTCTTAGTTAACTTCCCAAACTACAAATCTCAATCTCAAGATTAATATTATATATATATATATATATTTTTTTTATATATAATAAAAAATTGAAAACTGATGGTCTATCATATATATATATATATATATATATATATATATATATATATATATATATATATATATATATATAATATATATATATAAATATATATATATATATATATATATATATATATATATATATATATATATATATATATATATACGGATACTGGATACACACAGGATATGGTTCAAAGTATTGTTCAAATTTAGCTTTGATAATAGCTTGGCAAACTCATAGCATTCACCTGAAATGTTTTTCAAATCACAGGTGTGCACATTTCTTTATTCTTAATGTACTTTAGATGATCAGTTATCTCATGCAATAGAAAGGGTGAGTGCAGAGGCAAAAGCTTAATTGGAACTACAACTACTGAACAAATCCATATTATTGCAATAAACACTTAGTTAAGTAAAGAGAAAAGACTTTATTACTTTAGGAAAAAAAAGTCAGTCAATCTGAAAAATCTTAAGAACTTTAAATGTATTTCCTAGTGCAGATTTTAAAACCATCAAACCATATGATGAAACTGGCTCTCATGAAGATCGTCCCAGGAAAGCAAGACCACAAGCTACCTCTGCTGCAAAGGATAAGTTTATTAGAATTACCGCCCCCAGAAACGGCCAATTTGCACAAATGCTTCTCGGGGTTCAAGTGGCAGACATATTTTACCATCCACTGTTCAAAGCAGACTGTGCAAGTCATGGTCAAATTGCAGCAAATAACCCACTAATTCAGAAAAAAACAACAAGCAGAAAAGACCTGCTTTGCAAAAAGCAAAAAGTATGGATTTAGATCAGTGGAAAATAGTCCTGTGATCTGAAGTCCTGTGGTCTGCATTAAAATTTTAAGATTTTTGGTTCTAACCACCCTGTAGAGAGGGTAACCGGACAACTCCGGAATGTGTGGTTCCCACTGTGAAGGATGGAAGAGGTGTGATGGTGCGATATAGTGATGACTAAATTAAGAGCACATTTACCCAGCATGGCTAGCACAGCATTTTGCAGTGACATTCCATCCCATCTGTTTTGCATTTAGTGGGACCATCATTTATTTTTCAACAGGACAATGACCCAAAACACACCTCTCTGTTGTATAAAAGCTATTTGTCCAAGATGGAGAGTGATGGAGTGCTGCATTAGATGACTTGGCCTCCAAAATCACCCGATCCAAATCCAGTTGTGATCGTTTGGGATGAGTTGGAATAAAGAGTTAAGGAAAGGCAGCCAACAAGCATTCAACACTTCTGGAAACATCTCAAGATTGTTTGAAAACCATTCCAGGTGACTACCTCATCGGGCTGACTGGGAGAATGCCAAAAGTATTCAAAACTGTGATCGAAGCAAAAGGAAAGTACTTTAAAGAACTGCACATATAAAACATATTCTGGGTTATTTAACACATTTGTCTTTACTACAAAATGTTTGTATATAGTTTGGATGACTTCAGTATTTATGTACAATGTAAAGAAATACACACACACACACACACACACACACACACACACACACACACACACCCAAACACACCCACACACCCACACACACAGTATATACACTTATGCTATTACTATATTATTTTATACTTATTTGTTTTCACAGGGTACTATTGTTTGACATAGATTCACTATGTGCCTTTACTGTAATCTTATCCTAAACTTTGAGTCGTTTTCTCTGTGAGTAAAGAAGAAAGGCAGACTGCCACTAAATAATGACTCACATTAGTGTCTTTGCCAGCAGACAATCTGTGTTTCAGCCTTATCTGAGCCTCCCACAGCTACTCTGAGCTGCCTAACCAGACGCCTCAGCTTGCTGCTCTCAGCCCAACAACAGAAACCTTCACCTGAGGTGCTACTTCATTAAGTTTTTACTTAGGCTCAGCTTCTTATACTGATCAAGCCCTAATGACAATTATGAAGTAAAGAGAAAGCCCTTTCAGCTGGGACATCAAACCAATGGTTATGACCACTGAATGGCATTTTGTTCAGATTGTACCTACTCTTTTTGAGTTTGTATGACCACTTCATGGGATTTGACCTGGTCCTAAAAGCCATATTTTGTGTCTAAGTACTTCTGTAGCTACTGTAATGGTTATGGGATTATCTGGCCACAATAGAGCAATCGAAATGAAATGAAGATTGGAGCCTGAAAAAAGATAAGGAGTGAGCTGAAGGAGAGAAGGTGGTGGAGAATATAGGGATTATGAATTTACTTGTACTGGATTTCACCATTGGACTCATAAACAGTTTTAAAGATACTTGTCATTTATAACCTTCTCTCATATTTTGTCCTATTCTTTAATTATTTTATGGTTGGTGATATGTGGCCATATTCAGAATTGTGTTATGCAAGTTTAGTGAAGATTTAACACCAAATTGCACAAAGGTATTTACACCTCATAAATAACTCAAAAGAATTGCACTACTTACTACTACTTTTTTTTTTTTTTTTTATTTGCATGTGGTTTTAACCTTCAAATTTTCTTGAGCAGGTTGTTGTAAACACAAACCTGTATATATATATATATATATATATATATATATATATATATATATATATATATATATATATATATATATATATTTTATATATATATATATATATATATATATATATATATATATATATATATATATATATATATATATATATATATATATATATACAGTATTACCCTCTGTGGACTTCATGGACATGTGTTCTTTACAAGAAAATATATCAAATTAACAATAAAAAAAAGCATTGCCATTGTTTTATTAATTGGACTATTACATGCATGTTCCAAAATAGCATACATCCCATACACATTACAATTTATTAACTTACACATTTTATGACCTTTAATTTACTAGGTGGTATTGACTAATTTAGTATCTGTTTTAAATAAGCAATTGTGTAGGCATTGAAAATTCCCTGCATATATTTTGCTATAAAGTTTAAAATTTTCAAATCACTGACTCTGAACAAACTGCATGGTGTTGAAAAGATTGATATGGAGACAGTGTGGTACATATAGGAGCTAGACTGTGGGAAGAGAAAAGCTCCTGGGGTTTTAATCTTTTTTTTGCTCTTATCATAGACTTGCTTGAATAGAACCCCAAAGAAATTGTTCTATTCAACTGTGAAGCACTCCCTAAAAAACTTTTACATCAAGTAATCGTTTGATTACAACTTAGCCATTTTCAAGGATGCTCTGACAAAATGCAGCGAAAAGAAATTTAACCCTTGTTTGGATAACTACATTATGAAGAGCTTTTCCATTTGTGACTTCAGGCAGACAGTATATGCTATTGTGTTACTAAGTTACTCAAGTGACAACTACAATAATTGTTTGAACATGAACACTATGCATTTGTTGTGTTTTTACTGGAGCACAGATGTTTCATGTTTTTTAAATCACCGCATCAAGCACTCCGAACTGTGAGCATGTAGGAACAGTTCCAGTGTAAATAAACTCCAGTGTAAATTCTTAAAATGCATTTTTTTAAAGTGGTAAGTGAAAAGGGAGTTGTTTTTAGCTAAAGAAGCCAGAAGCATTCATTTAGAGAATATTCACCATATCTGATTGAGAAGATTGGAAAATTAGTGGTCACATATTCTTCCCTGTTTTATTGATTTCTGCACCAGCTCTCTTATGTGGACAAATGGGTATCATGATCAGGTAAGACATGTAAGCTTTCTGTAGCCTAAAAGTCACAAGGGGTATAAAAACTAGCTGCACAATTGTAGTGCTATATATCCAATGATATATCCTGAGGATATGATGTAATTTTTTGCAGTGGTTTATATATAGTTACCTCCATAAGGACATAGTTTCCAGCAAATCCTACTAAACTCGCACTACTGGTGTGTGTTTGCCATGCATGTGTGTCTGCATAACATTGTGCAGCTGTCAATCTCTCCCACACCTTGACATTTGAACATGCCGGTGTCTCCAGCATGAATGCTGAATATCAGCCTGATGGCATCAGTGAGACGACTCAGAGGAGGCGCTGATAAATATCAATGAGGCTCACATCGCTGCCATATCAGTACAATGCCCATAGTGTATGCCCATCTGGTCTCAATGTCAGTGTCAAGCGAGTATTAAACAGAATATGAATTTCACAATCACATTAGGGAGTGAGTATGCAGGTTTCTTTATTCATTTTTGCAGGGGTAACGGCTTGAAAAGCGATTGGTCCAACGACTACCAGGGTAATGTTTCTGGCTATAAACTGTTAATGTTCCAATGTGTTCTCTCAAACCACAACTAAACCTTCCTGCTTGTAAGCTTGTTTTTGTTTAAATAAAAATGTTAATGGCTATCAAGCATGTTCCTAGGACAGGATGTGTTAGTTATTATCCTTCTAATTTGCTAACTAGCTCTTTAGGTAAGAAAAGCTTAAATATGATTGTTTTACAAATGACAAGAGACAACACGTTATTTAAACAGCAACACATCTGTATATATTTGCACTTTGTAGTTAAATAGAAATTCACTGGTGAGATACAGCTAGAAGTGCATATGAATTGTCAGTAATAGTTTAGGTGGTACTTGAGATATTCAATTTATATTTCCATTTGTATAGTAAAATCTTTAATGAAAAAACATCTTTATTTCTAACTGCCAGTTTAAAATTACTGCAGTACATCATGTCACTATAAACAAGGGGTTTTATGCATATAATAAGTAACTGAATAATTGCAACCATGTTCATTGCAACCATGTTTGCTCTGTCAGCCATTTCCGATGGGATTATACTCGTCATGTAGCATTTTAATCAGAGACTGCAATTAATGTACTTCATAAAGTCATCCTACTATTCAGATTATATAAATATTAAAATACATTTTAGTAAGTCTTGTGAAGGAATTGATATATTTTATATAATATGTTTGTCATTATCTGTAGTGTAAATCCTATAATAATGTATAAGTAACATTCTATTATCTATTTGTATGTCAGAATGTAGGAGAATGCTGAGATGTTAAGAGCAAAGCCTGCTTTGTGTAGATACATTTTAAAAAGGATGGATATTTGTTAATAATACATATTGGGTTTCTATTTGTAGGGGTGCAATGCTGAGTGCTTGTGTGCCTGTGTGCGAGGGGGAGATGTGAAGAGGCGGGAGATGGAAGAGTCTCCACACTCTGCAGGAGATGAAGCAGAGTCCTCCCACTGTAACCTTGAAGCACAGAGCATGGCTGAGTCAGTCTGCACTCTCAACCTGCCACCGCCACAAATCAAATTATTGTACTTAGTTGGGGATGACAGTGAAATTGTCTCCTTAAGCTCTCCCTTTATTGCTGAGAGCTATCCCCCCAATAGGGTATAATGAAAGCAAATTAAGGTAAAGGCAGTGAATGAATAGAAGAAAATATATGTTTGTTTTCTCTATTTGTCTTTTCCATAGGCTCCTTTCCTCTGTTTGGATTTATCTCCTAACAATACCCATTCCAGGGGAAATAATAATAATAAAAAAAAACATACTAGATTTTATTGCTTCCCCTTTCTGAATGATATGTTTATGTTTATATGTCTTATTGCACTTTCCTTAGAGACATGCAGTTCCATCAGCTAAGGCAGAGAGAGAGAGAGAGAGAGAGAGAGAGAGAGAGAGAGAGAGAGAGAGAGACATTTATACAGCCTCCGACCTCCGTATCCTTTTGCTTTTGCTGTAGATTGGCATATCTGGAACTGTGTAAACTTCAGAGAAATTCAATTTTCTGCATTGTAGACATTTAATGTGAGGAAAGAAATATAAAAAAAGATATCAATATCATCAGAGTTTTAGATATATCACTTACAGTGCCTGGACTAATGGAATTATATGTAACCTTTGTTTCAGTGTGGGAACAAAATTTTGATCCTAACTCTACGGCAAGCTTCACAGGAACCTGCCATGATCAGACAAAAAAAAACAAATCACAAATGTGTTTCTAGCCTGACCATCACCTTGACAGTGTAAAAACATCATTAGTTGCATCTGGTAAATGTCATCAGCTGGTATATCTATTCCCATGTTGCACTTGTTTCTGAGCAGAGATGCAGACCCACTTTTGTGAGCTCTCCACCTGATCCCAGGCTTTGCCACATTGAATTATTGGTTAACTACATTTTCCATTCTACAATGAAAGACAAACACAATCATGCTAACAATCAAGTCATGTGGTAATGTTATATGATTATTTTTCCATAGACCTTGAAGTCTATAGGTTATTAATTTAGGCTACTTTCCACAAATTGTTACTATATTGAGTTAGCTCATGATTTTGAAGCTTGATTGTGTTTGTGCAGAAGAGGAGAAATTAGGTTTATCAGTGGTGGGCCGTGCTTTTGGTACCTGCACCTTCAGTGAGGACTTACCCGACTTAATCCACCTCTTAATACCACCACTATCACGTCGCGATTATAGAAACCATCAATACTATACAAAAAACGCAATATAACAACGTGTGGCTTTACAGAGAGAGAGTCATTTCACATATGGAGGGTGAATACCATTTTTACTAAAGCAATAAGCTCCAAACCTCTACACTACAACCACAACTGTGCACCTACATCATCTGGAGCAGTTCAGAATCAATATTTGTCTAATAACATGACAAAAACATAAAACATGTAAATAAAATACAACCTACTCACCAGAGATGCATATTCATAATGCTTACTCATAATTTGCATCGCTCCTCAGAGGTTGTAAACCAGTGGTACCGCTCATATTCACTGGTCTGGAGGTGGTGAACAAACCCTTTCCCGGGCTGAGACAAGCTAGTTAGCTTTGGGGTTGGCCGACCTCCTCACGATGTCTAGCTTTTCTTGAAAATTGATTTTTAAGTATGTCTGGGACCAAATAAATTTCTCTTTCTCTGTGTGCATAAAAAAGTCTAACTCATATGTATTAATGTGTGCAGAACTACACACATGTTTTGCCAGTCTGACTTGACTGTAACTGTTTCCCTCTGACCAACCAATCAGAAGATGGAAAAATGCTGACGCCATTCTGGGCCAGCTAGCTGCCCTGTGAGGCAAATATGATTTGGTTAAAGAAACAGACTTGTTGATAATAGAGACTAAGGTAAAAAGGCCAGCAGTACAGATTTTGAAGGCCCCGGGCAGATTAGATTGACATGGCAGCACATAGAGGCTGAAATGTGATTGGACAAAAAATCTAAGATCCACGTAACACGTACTGGAAGCAGTGCAGCCGAGAGAAACGCTACGAAATAATACTAGAGATTTGACTGTTGGGAATAAATTTATGCAATTTCATGGAACAAATGTTAGAATGTAGGTTGTAAATGTAGGTCAGTGCTTCTGAAAGTGTTTAGGCCAGCAGAGGTTTTGTTTTTTAACTGAGGTTTATTAGGTTTTACTTTAAGTCTGATTGTACATATATATCATGAGAATCACAAAATTATGTATGAATTAGGCTACAGTCAGTATAGTTTTAAAAGATTATATTGATTTTGTTTTACATCTGCTTTTAATAGAATATTGATGTTTTTTCTTATAGAAGGAGCTGCAAGTGAACATATTTTCTGTAAGATTGAGATTCATCTTTTATAGAATTTCTGACAGTTTTGTATGCTTTGAACAGTGAACCTGAACATAAAACATACATTCTTGCAGGGTCATCAACTGGCGGACAGCAGTGTTTCAACAAGCCAAAGCTAGTACAACTTAAAAAGAAATACTGTAGCAAAGCCAATAAATGCAGACATAAAATAACACCTGACCATAGTACAAGGACTCTCCTTTTTTCAACATGAATCATGGAGACTTCTGTTGCAGATCCTGTTTAAAAGTTTTTTCTCATCATTTAGATTTATGTAAATTATTTCTCTGAAGGCAGATTACCAAACCAAAGACTTGCAACATTAAATGTGAGAGTTGTCAGACGTTTTTTTAATTTACCCTCATTAGACTTATTAGTTAATAGACAGCAGAACTTGTTTGAAGAAACATATTAACAGAATATAAAAAATGATCAGCTAGTAAATATATAGTTTTTTGTAATTATGTCATATTAAAAAAACTTATCTAATCTGTCCATGGCAGTCCTAACATAAATTATATTATTTTCAATCGATACACAAGCAATTAATTGTTACCTTTATTAAATTCGGTGATATTATTTTAGTTTATCAGGACTATCACTTAATTTGTTGAATTGACCTGATTTAATGCATTGTACCGCATAACTGTATATGTAAATGAAAAAACTAATTATACAGAAAATAGAATCACACTAACTTTCACATATGATCACATGAAAATTATTCTATGTTTTTTTTTAAAGCTATGTATTCCCTTATTCACATTTCCCTTATATAAAGTGAAAAAGGAAAATGTTTTCTTTAGATTTATCCACTTTAGACAATGGATTTGAAGAGTGCTTTTCGTAGTCATTTTAGGACTGATGGAAAGGCAAAATGGATGGGTAAATATCTCAAATTTATCCATGGTAGTCTGCACTAGGACACAATCACAACAGCACATGAATCTAAAGCTGCTTTTTTTGACCCAGACAATTTACCTCCAGTCATTAACCACAGATTGCTCATCATTTCACCAAGCATGAGCAACACATTCAGCAGACCCACACATTGAGGCAAAGAGATAAAATAATCGCTGCAGCAACTACCTGAAATGTGCAAGTAGTCCTGTGTGTGTGAGTTGAGGCAAAATGGACGTAAAAACGGATCAGGCTAGAGCTCTGAGGGCTCTGTGTCAAAGGTTAGCGATGCAAAGTTAACAGGGTGAAAATCAATTACATGCCTGGTTCACCTAATTCATATCTACTGCAGCATGAAGATAACACCCAAAGTGATATATTTATACAGAGCACGAGTTAAAAACCCAATTTATATTCAAGAGGATTTTTGATGCTATGCACAAGAAGCCAAGACTTAAATTTAAATTAAAGCAAATTAGACCTTGATAACTGCGGCCGGATTTTGTCCAGGTGGATTTGTCAGAATGCAGGTGTGCTATCTCTTTTATGGGATTCGGTACATAAAAGTACATCTACAATGCTGAACATCACAGGGCTTTGTCAGAAGTAGATGGCTTTATCTGATGCTTTTGATCCTGTCTTGAATCAGTCAATAACGATGCACAGTCTGTCATCCCTGCAGTTCCCTGCATATGCAGTAAACTGTCAATCCTAACTCACTGCTGCCATGACACTGAGTTAGTATTGACCATTTCTCTGACTCCAGGCTTAAAATAGCAGAGCAATTCCAGTGATCAAAATCGATACTGCTATGATATAAATAATACCTTCCGTCAGCGGACATGCAAAAGGAAAAGGCCATGACTGCAGAGTCATATGATCCAAACATAAGGCAGGGCAAGAGAAGAGTTCAATCCAGCCTTAAATCCCAGTGGTTAGACAGAAATATCAGTCAATCCCTGCTGATATTAAATGTTGGAGTAAATAAAGCTCTTAGATAGTTGAAGTTGTTTTCATTTCAGAATGTTGCACAGCAGACACCAGACTCAGAGAGGGTGAATTACATACAAATGTATTTCTGTTGATCCTGCTTCACTGGTATCTGTTTTTTGATGAACAAGAGATAGCATGCGCTTGCTCATGAAAAACTGATTTACATCACTGTCATGTTTTCATTTTTATGGAAACACAGTTATCCCTTATCACTGAACTGTCTCAAACTCTCAGCTTCTTCATGTCCATCATTTGAAGAAGCTTTTTCCACTCTTCAGAGACAGAGATTTTAGAAAATGAGGTGGTAACTATGCAATTACATGCTTCATTGTATTTTACATACAGGGCACCAAAAATTAATCACAACTCCAAAACACTTTTCATGTCATGGCAGTTGAGAGGAAGTCAAGTATAAAGCCTAGAAGTTGTTACTATTCATAGCTGGGTTGCCAGAGTTAGTTAGGGGATCAGTGCAGGCTTGGTGAGAAGTACAACAAACAGGGAATGAATGAGAATTCACTGTCAACTACAAAGCCATTCTGAGATCATGTATTATGTAAGTACTGAGCCTTTGTCTCCTGTTCAGCTTTGCAAACAATCACTATTCATTTCTTCATTCACTTTCATTTTTATTAATAGTTTAATTTCACTGATGTATTTTGTAGCATGCAGATTTATTTCCATTAAAGAAGCAAAACACTTCATTTCACTGATACCACTGAATCCAGGCCATCAAATGAGGTCGGGGCTCTTGCAGTGCGTCTTTAAATCATTAAAATGGAGAAGCAATGGGGCACCAAGTAGGGTGGCAGGAAGACAGAGAGTATATGAGAAAAGAAAGAAGGAAGGAGATTATTGTATGATTAAATCAATTGTCACCACAAATGCGGGGACCAGCAGGATTTAATAAGCCAGGGAGGAGTTCAGCTCCCTCAATTACATAGTTATAATTCAGCTGAGGAATTCCTACAAAGAAAAAGCTGAGAAATAATGATGTGCACTGTGTACTGACTTCCTACGAAGGCTGTATGAGTAAGATCAGAGTATAGCCAGAATCTATATACGTGGACAGAAAAAATACAGCTTAATGGCTAATTACAATTTTCAAGTACTTCTATATTTAGTGGCAGTGATATTCATTACAAAGGGGTTGCAATTCTATGAGCATGTTCCCTGTACTCCAAGAATAATTACCCGAGCGCGGCTTCTGAAGTGCATTCCTGGCTGTTTTTCAATATGTTACCCAATCCCTTGATCATGATGATCCAAAATGCTTATACAAAATGCCTGAAGTGGAACTGTACAATAATAAAACATCAAACTCTTTGGTAAAAGGGAGAGTCATTGTGTATACATGTGCCATGTCAACAAATTTGTTTCCAATGCTCCCTACTGTGGTTAGTGGGAGGCTGTTTGTATATAGGTTAAAAATAAACCTAGCAGTGACATATTATAACATTTGCATAAGAACAACTGTGAAAATGCACATTGAAACACTTACTGGCTTTCCAACTTTAATTATCTCACTGTTGAGTAATATAGCATTACACAGCTGCTAAACAACAAAAGCACAACAAAGATACGATTGTCTCAGAGGGGTATGCAGACTGGAGCGGATGCTGTGAGCTTATTCGGATTGTACACAGCTCTTGTATGTAGCTTGGTATTGTTCATGGGTTGATTCATTTAGCTATGAACCAAAGTGGCAGTGCTGTATAGGTGATGAGTAACTCTGTAGCGCTTATTCCAGCATCTTTTTTTTCTGATGAAGGCCTTCATTTATCAACACAGCGTTCCAAATTCTTTCCTCTGCATAGAAATTACAAGTCTAATATACATAATAAAAGTGGAAATCATCAAATGTACAAATATTATATTTATATGAATAAGAAATGCCACTTTATAAATACCAATTTTAGCTAATCTTTGCCATCAAGCACATGCATGTCACTGCTCATTTAAATGCAACATGCATCACATTAGAGTGTTGCTAATAATGACTCTGATGTTTTATCTAGTGCCACAGAAAAAGAAGCAAAAATTGTTTTTTGGTGGGGTTTTTTCTTCGAGGCAGTAATGTTTTTTAAAAGAAGAGACAATTTTTGCTGATAAATGATAAATTGTGGCCCTGAACCGATGCATGTTTTCAGCAATAATATTTAAACAGGATGTCTACTCAAGCAATGATTGGTATTATTAGGTCATAGAAGTATGCCAAAATAACATTCCCCACACCATTACACCACCTCCACCAGCCTGGACCATTGGCACAAGGCAAATTTGGTCCATGAATTCATGTTGGCACAAAATTCAGCTCCTACCATCTGTGCACCTTACCAAAATAGAAATATATCAAACCAGGCTAGGTTTTCCAGTCCCCAGTAGGTTTTCCCGTTCCAGTTTTCCTGTGCCCACTGCAGTCTCAATTTTCTGTTCTTGGCTGAAAGAACTAAAACCTGAAACCTGCCTCAAGCTTTGACATGTTGTGCATTTTGAGATGCATTTCTGCTCACCACAGTTGTACAGAGTGGTTATCTGAGTGTATCCTTTCAGTCAGCTAAAACCAGTCTGACCATTCTTTATTGACCTCTCTCCATCATAATGTCTTTCTGTCCACAGAACTGATTCACACTGGATGTTTTTTTTTTTTTTTTTTCAGTATAATTTAAAGACTGCTGTGTGCAAAATTCCCATAAATTTTGCAGTTACAGAAATACTCAAACAAACTTGTCTGGCACTAACAATCATGTCACAGTAAAAACTTCACTATGGAAAAAAAAGCCCATTCTGATGGTTGATGGAGGAGGCTCAGTGGTTAAAGCTCTGGGTCACTGATCAGAAGGTCGGGGTTTCAAGCCCTAGTAAAGCCAAGCTGCCACTATTGTGGACCCTGAGCAAGACCCTTTTTGCTCTAGGGGTGCCGTTACATTTCTGACCCTAGCTTCCTAAATTTGTGAGAAATGCAAATTCTTTCTTTCTTTCTTTCTTTCTTTCTTTCTTTCTTTCTTTCTTTCTTTCTTTCTTTCTTTCTTTCTTTCTTTCTTTCTTTCGAGCATTGCTGTCACTGGACTATTACACTACATGAATGAGAAGGTGGACAAGTCAAGTGGACAAGTGCTCAGTAACTATATATGAATTGAGTTTGCATGAATGTGACTACAGACAAGCTGATAACGTCAGTAAAGCCAGTGATTCCGTGTCAGCCCTGTTTTACAATCCTTTCCTGCACAAGTGTATAGGAACTGCATAAAGGTCAGCCCAAGAAAAATGATGGTATTTTATGCTGTGAAAATAGTGATAAAAATAATCTTATTAAATGACTGCAAAGAAATACATTATATCCACATTTTCTTTCTGAGTGTTCCAGAATCATTCTTAGGAGAACTTATCACTTTTGTGTACCTTGTATCCCTCTACAAATCAGGCCCTAGCTGATTGCACAAATTCATTAGTATTGGTTTTGTGACTTAGTATCTGCAAGTAAGCCTCTCAGAACTTTTAGGTCAAATGTAATTGGTCCATATCCTGAAAACATTCTCATTCCAAATGGCACAATGGGCAGCATATGATTTAACCAGTCCATACATAAAAAAATGCCTTAGTGAACACTGGTCAAAACATACAGAATACATGGTACATATAAAATACATGTACAAAATACATAGTCAAAACTCTGCATAAAAAATCTACACAACTCTACACAAAGATTTTCCTTGATAAATTGGGTCTATGGTAATTTAGATTCATACTAAGACATCTATAACAAATGTATTTCTAATTGTTATTTATCTATGAAATGTTACAAGTATTAGTATATATTTGTTATATTTGTTACCTGTACTTACAGATTACCTTAACAAGGTAAGCATTATTTATTATTTAAATATACTTTTTTTATATTACTTTGGAACGTGGAGTGTAATAAAGAACCAATTTTTATACCTAAATTACTATATGTTTTCCAGTCAATACACTAATTGTATGTGCATGTGATGTCCCTGAAGTCATTTATGATTGCATATTCATGCATTTATGTTTGGTATATATTAGAAGCAAGTTGTACATCAATAAATCCCTCCAATTAAGGAAAATATGTTTTTTATTTATATATACTATATATATATATATCCGTTATGGTCAACTAGCAATGCAATAGAACACATTTTTCCATCTGACTGAATTAATAAAACATTCATTTGAGTCACTTTGTTTACTACAGCTAAGGATGCAGTCATCTCTATGTGTTCTGATACAACTGCTTTATGCCTGTTTTTAAACTGTAGCACTTCGATCTGATCGTCACCCGCCAACACAATGAAATCAAAAGAATTTGTGCTGCAGTCTCTTTCTTTTCAACAGAAATAAAATAGAAGGGATAAAATGGCTTTTAAGTTGTTCTAAAAAACAATATATCATTGATCATTAACTCCATAGGACAAAGTTTGATTAACTCAGATTATTTGTGCATATAAGCAGAAATAAAGGAAATAAAGATTTAATATCCTACATTTTTCTAATCACAACATTGTTAATTTGTCATTTAGACTAGTCAGTGCTTCAAAAGAAGAAGAATGAAACGATGAACTACATGCAACAAAGAGGTGAGAGTAATAAACCTGCTGGAAGTCACTTTTACAAGAAATATTTTTTTTAATTATAGGATTTAAATCAGGAAAAACAGATCACCAAAATCTTGGATATAAATCAATTTACTTCTATTCACTCAAGTCAAGAATATTTAATAAACAAAAGAGTTATGACTCTGTTTATTTCAATGTCATAACTCCTCCAGGCCAAAACACATGGCATATGGAGTGTTGATGTATGATGTATTGCTGAACTGCCACCACATTTCCCTCTCGCTCTGAGCTGCAGTGTGGAGCTGCTTCATGGCAGCCATGCAGAAGATAAACCAGAGTCATGTAAGCTGGGCTGCACTGGATTACATTTAGCTCAGGGGAGTAAGGCTACAAATGACCAGTCAGGCAGTTTTCTGCTTCGCCTTTTCCATTTATCTTTATCACTGCAGTGCCTGGCTCATGTAATGCACAGAACTCATTTGGACATCGCAGTATTTACTTAAGCCAAGTGCATATGACTGCCAGGTGTATAAATACGTGTGTGTGTGTGTGTGTGTGAGTGTGTGTGTGTGTGTGTGAGTGTGTGTGTGTGTGTGTGTGTGTGTGTGTGTGTGTGTGTGTGTGTGTGTGTGTGTGTGTGTGTGTGTGTGTGTGTGTGTGTGTGTGTGTGTGTGTGTGAGTGAGCGAGAGAGAGAAAGAGATGAATAACACCTCAGAGGGGAGGTATAGAGAGTATTAATAAGAGAAAAGGTTGGTAAGAGAGATAATAGGTAAACTGTTGAAAAAGGGGAAAATCCTGTCCCTGAAGCAGAACCACAGAGCAAACATTATGAAAGTGCCATACTATATTCTCTTTGACAACTAAAAAAAATGAGCTGTGTAATAGAGCAAAGCCTTCAGAATGATTGCATGTTTTGACTTTTTCCCTTTCAGCTACAAGATTAAGTGATGTCTCACAATGATAAATAGCAAAAACATCACTGCATATTATATTTTGATTCTGCTTTTCTGTGAACCAAACAAGATTTGATTAAAAGAAAAAAGCCCACGTATATGGAGTAAAAGAAATATGGTTGCAACTGGAGTTTAAATCTCAAGGTGGGGGGGGGGGGGGTTACTTACTGTGTTAACATCTGACATGACAATCATGGCTACATGAATCTATACACTGTAGGCTAGAAAGAAATCAGTCCCAGCCTTCTTTTTTACTTCAGTCACATCGAAACTAGTGATTTGATGTGTGAATGTGGCTGCGGCTGGTAAAATAGTCACACTGAGTGTGTCCGGTTTGCGGGAAAATAAAATCATTTGCGGGACTCGCTGATATTTTAAAATTGTCTTAAAATATTCAAAAAATAATTATAATAAATTACTAAAAACAAATAAACTGTTTTTTATCTACTTATTTTTACTGCTAAAATAAAACGATTTACAGGCACAAAGCCGGAAGCGAACTCTGTTTTTTGTACATTTTACTAGCTTGGGGGTTTAAATTTAGCGGTAATGTATTATGTGTTAGCGGCCGGAGCAGCCCCTTTAAGAAGGTAGCGGATGGAGGTAAGACGTGTCCAAGGCATCATGACATGCATCAAGAGTGAGTCATAGACAGATGTGAATAAAACATCGTTTAGAATCAGATAACAAATAAAACGGAAATAATGTAAGTTATGTATTCGTTCTGTGCGGTCCGGAGGTTGGGGACCACTGCACTAGAGCACAATATCTGAGGCGCAAGACGCTGGAGAATCACTGAGTGCTACAGATATTACTTTATTATTAAATAAAGAAACATACAACACAAGAAAACCTTGGCCTATTTCATTATTATTTTTTATATAAGATATCGTTTGTATCGTTTATAAGATATCAGTTGATGTTCTGAAAAGCTTTTTCATGTCTATGTTCATCATTTACACAAAAAGCCTACCTCAAATAAAACGGAACATATTTGTTACTTTTCCGTTTCTTTTTCATTTATATTCAAAAGGGAACTGAGCGGGCAGGAGTGCGGCTAAAAAATTCTTCAAACCTTCTTCATTTTGTGTATTTTTCTTGTGACCATTGGTGGTGCTGATGTGCTTTGTTCCTAATTATATGGTCAAAGTGTATTAGATATTTAGCCTTTCCATATAATCGCATGAGCAGTCATCAGAGTATCTAAACTATACTGTATCTACATTAATGTGAACAAAAACCTGACACCTTTAACAAAACCAGTCTTTTATCTTACACTGTTAGATTTTACAAATGCCTGGGTTACCCCTAAAAATGAAGGCTTGTGAGTGACATGATCTAGATGTGAGTGTGAAGTCATCAGATATGCGAACTGAGTTGGAGAGCGCTGCTTTAATGAGTGGTCATCATGTCCGTCTCAAAGACAGACAGACTCTGCTACAGTCTAAGAGTGGTAAATTGGAAAAAGGCTTGGTAAAAGAGCATCCGTCTGCCTTCCACAGACATGGGGCAATTTACATGCATACCAGAGAGCTCATATTAATAGCGTGCTCTGACTCACAGGCTTATTGCTTATGTCTAAGCTCTTTTATCCTCGTTTTTGTTCTTTTGGCTCACACAAAGTGGTAAGTGCTTGTCTTTTGGGTATCCGTCCCAGCTTTTGGCCGGAGGGCTAAGCAGTGTCGTGTCTTTTGCACACACCAGCTTAGAAAAGCCACATCCATTTCTTTACTCTCTGCTTCAGGGTGTCCCAAGAGCAGGCTTGCTCACTGTTTGCCTCTAAGGATCTGTAATGCCTCTGGTGTGTCCGTAATGCCTGAGTTTGTCTAAATGCGAGCTTCTGTGTAATTGGACAGGAGTTGGTGAACTCCTTTGAGGCCATAACACAATAGCCAGTGGGACACATGTTGTGTTTTTTATTTTTATTTTTTTTTTAAAATCCATATCTAAACTACTCAGCCTTATACTGCTTGTGTCTAAGCCCTGGAACAGAAAATTTCTTGTGTTTTTTATTTTTTATTTATTTTTTATTTTTTTGCTGTTGTTGTGTTTTGCTTCTGAAATATACCAGATCTTAACCATTTCTAGTCATGCCTTTGAAAGAAAAAATGTTGAAGGACCAATGTTCTGATTATTAAGTACACCAAAAGCAAAGACTAAAGCAAAAATCCAGGCCATTTAAAAATATATATATATTTTAACACATCTACCACTAATTTGTGTTTTTGCAGCACTCTGGAGAATCAATATTTCTAAATAGTCTTGAGTCTTCAAAGACACGATCCACAGTAAAATGCATATGGTCACCTAAATTGTACAGATACTGTTCAAGATAGAATCTTTATATTTTTTATGTAAAGATTTTATTGGAACCACTTATTCTAAACTATAACTTCCTTAATCATTTTGTTTAATAATCCATGGAAAGCAAGACTAAAGAAAAATATGTGGGCAATTTAGGACAATTATACTACTGTATAACACATTGAGGAATTGAGCAGATATGTTGAATCTTTCCTGTAAGCAATATTTGTTCAAGTGCCAGTCATTAATCTTTGTATTGTAAACAGTGGCTCAAATAGAAAGAACTAACTGAGACATGGAAGAACTTAAAACCTAATCAATCATGTTTCCCTATCTTTGTATTGTCATTAAATAATAAAGAATTGCAGTTTGTCAGTGGTAAATACCGTTTGATTATTAGGTCCACTTCTCTAAGCCAGCCATTATTGCAATTACAGTTAAAATAAAGGTTTTAATAATAAGTATGCTTCATAATCACTAGTGGTTGGTTTCAGCCTGAAAGCGAGGCACACCAATAAGAACCACAAGAAACAAAAACAATAGAAAGATTTTTCCTATTTTATTCCTCTAGCACAAAATGTGACTCAATCTTTCAGCTGAGACCACATTCCCAGGACAAGTGTTAGATTTGAAGCAATATATAGGGCTGGAGGAGGTTTTAGCATGCTGGGAGCTGAATGCAGAATATAACGAAGAAGCAGGCGGCATGCCAATATAGGATGAGGAGTGTAAAGAGTTCACCATGGGCCATAAGAGAGAGAGAGAGAGAGAGAGAGAGAGAGAGAGAGAGAGAGAGAGAGAGAGAGAGAGAGAGAAAGAGAGAGAGAGAGAGAGAGAGAGAGAGAGAGAGAGAGAGAGAGAGAGAGAGAGAGAGGAAAAAAAAAAGAAAAAAGAGCATGACCATGAAAAGTAGAGAGAGACAGGAGAACATAGACGTGAAGAGAAAGGTGCTATGTAACATTTGCAACCCCTGCCATGTTGTTGCTAGGTTACTATCTCATGATTAGTATAAACCAGTGCTCTGTATACAATGCACATGTGCAGCATTTTTTATACACACACTATACTCAATGGGGGGAGGGGGGGGTGCACACCCAAATACATTTTACACAATGCACAAAAATCCTATTGTTCTTTCATTGCTAAGGAATCTGGTGTAAATTCCTGTGCTCGCATCACTTGCTGCTTTAGTATGCCATCTGCTAATGCATCTCACATCGTTCTCTCTGTCGGCAAAGCAGGCATTCTCATCTCAAATATGCTAATGAGCTCAGTTGCATGATCCCACTGAGTATACAAAACAGGCAAATGAATCTGCACTGAAAACAGCCATCATCAGCTGTGGGGTGAACTGATCGGAGATGAAACTCGTGTTTGTTAGCAGCCCAGTGATTGACATAATTACACCCCAGCCATGGAAAGATGGAGGTAGGTAATGGTGTAATATGCACCCACCATAGATGATTCATACATGCACTACACCATTTATCATTAGTTACTGTATTACCACAATGGGGTGTGAATGATGTTTATACAAAGGCTGACATAAACACACCATGACATAAAATGTCCTTTAAGTGTGTGCATCAATTATATATTATAGAAGTCTAATGGTCAGAGATAATAAAAAAAAAACAAAAAAAAAACAGCTATTGAGGCAGGCAGCTAGAGAGGGAGAGAGATGGATGGTGTAATACACAAACAATCTGATTAAGCGACTATCCTCACACAGTTCTTCTGTACTGACAGTGCTCTAGTTGAATATTTTTCATATGTCTGACATCTTGAATGAGCTGAAGAAAGAGAGACAGAGGCAAAATCCCAGTGGATGAGACAATCCATTATGTAGAAACACTTTGAAACAGATGTTAGAAGTCTCATGAAAAAAACAGATGTCTGAACCTTTTGAGTTCATCTCCAACATCTGATCAATTCCAAAGTGAATACAATATGACAGGCAAAAAAACATCCAGGGTGAATCTAAATATTTCAACTGTAATAAAAATTCTGCCACATTGATTTCACTGATGGAAATACTATCAACATATTGCATAGTCACCCACTACACTAGATATAAAAATCCTGCTCAGTGATACAGGGGAGCTCAGGAACATTGGGCATGAAGCCCAAATACAGTTACCAATTCACTTATTGGTGTGCTTTGGGAGGTGGAAGGAAACCAGAGAACCTAATGGAAGCCCACACAGATGAAGGAGGATATGCAAAAACTCAACATAGGCAGTAACCTGATCTCAGGATCAATCCATGTGTCCTGGAGACAGTAACATTACCAATTTCATCACTATGCAATCCTCTACTACATGTCTTAAAAAAAAACACCAACATAACAGAATGCTCTTGTTAATACGTTCCAATATGAAGGTGTTCTTATTTTTCTGCAGTTTGCATTGGCACCATTAAAAGGAGCTCCAGATTGCCATTGACATTACCGAGTCGCTCACTCAATTTGGCACGTGAAGGAAGCCAAGTGATAGTTAGTTGATGCTTAACTTCCATATTGTGCACATCTGCGCTGTAATTGCTTGCGTTTCTTTTTTTTTTTTTCTTTTTTTTTAAACAATTTAGAGAAAACTCAACACAGCATTTCCAAGGGCTCTAATTAAAGCTCCAACGGCTCTGATGAAAATCACACTTTCCTAAAAGGTCTTCTTCATCACCCATCAACCTCTCTCTTTCTCCCTCACTATCAAGCCTTTCACACAGCCACCACCAATCTCTGATCTGGCAGTGCTCCGGAGAAATCAGCACTCTACATGGTTATGGACCATCAAGGACATGTAAACATAATGGCTGGTGAGCTAATACAAATGCATATGGCCTTGTATATAAACAGAAGGTGGATCAGTTCTTTATTGTATAATAATGATCTCATGCTTGTGTTAAGATTTTATGGTCCTCCTGGCAACTTTCCTTTATATCAACCTAAAATTTGTTCATATGCTGGAGAACATTTGCTTGTGTTGTCATTCTCGTGGTTCTTTCTTTATTTAAAAAAAAAAAAAGAATGTCAGTGTTGCAATCTCTATAAACTTTTATAGTTTCCTCTCCATGTCCAGGCAAATTGCATGGCGAATCTGTACTATTATCTGATCATATTTTACCAGGGCTTTGCTTCATAGCAATCTTATAGATGAAAATGTGAGATACACATTCTTTCTCCACACCTCCTCCACAGTGAACGCACTGTTTCTCTCCAGTACGTGCTACTTATTCAGGCTTAAAGCCAACCGTCATGCACCTATACAAGACATTTTCATATCCCCTTTTGTTCCTAATGCGTGGCAGCTTGGATGTAGAAAAAAAAGCAAACTGCATTCAAGCATGCAGATCATTATATACCTACAGTATGTGTGCTTCGTTCAGCTTTTGCCAGTGTTACCCAACGAAACACAAATTTCTTCCAGACCGCACCTGAGGCTTCTCAAACGTGTTGTTTCCTACACCAGAGTAGTGGTTCCACATGGATTTACAGGGGTATTGCATGTTTGCAAATGTGGGCTGTTTTCACCCTGTTTGCACAAAACTCTCCTGAGTGAGATAATGTCAGCACAAGCTAATGAGCTGTGAGGAATGCATTCATTATATAACCAAATAAAGAACGAAGGCTACAGCTATAAAAGGTGAGCAGGGTTAAATTGTGCATTCAGAAACGATGCTAATTTCATAGCACTGATTAAGAAGTCATTGGATGATAGTAACCTTTCCGACAGGCTCATTAAACCTTGGGTCACCTAGTCTCAGGCTGAAAAAGCCTAAATGACATCCTAACTGGAGACAGCTAAGTTCCATTAATGTGACAGAAGCCAGGCGGTCAGAGAGTTTCAACTCTTCAGTCAACTCTAAAAAAACTGTGTGCAAAAAATGACTGGTTTCTGTATGAGACGTTCCTATTGATCCATAATGACTGTTCGGTTGATGTTAGACAAGGTAGAACTAGAGAGTAGGACTCTTACTGGCCAGAAAGGAAACTCTGTATCCATCTTTTTTCATTACACTTCTATTTTCTTGTGGCTGATTTGCTTTTCTCTGCTGCAAAAGCAAGGATTAAGTGACAATTTGTCAGAAAGACAAAGATAAAATTAAATTGTTCCCTGTTTTTATCAGGATGAGAGGTGGCAATATGCTGATCTGCTTTGTCCTTTCATGCTCTTCATCAATTTGTCTCTCAAATTCCTTTTACAAACAAATCAGCATTAATGTCTTGACTAACTCGCTCTGGTCTTACTTTATATCATAATAAAATGTTTTTTTTTTCTAGTGGCTTGAACTGGAAACTCTTAAGGAGGAAATTCTTGAGGTTCCAATATATTGTGAAATCTTGAAGAATTCAGACTTTGGGAATTTACCAAGCATGTCACATCAGCGCAACCAACTCTGCTAGCGTTGACAACTTAGTATGCAGCTCAATCAGCCTATTTTGCATTATTTATCTCTTCAGAGAATACACACAGGAGGCTTGAAATACCCACAACCCATTTACTGAGATGTTGTGGGGACTCAGAAGTGTACTTCCATATGGTTGATTTAAAAAAGCTACTCCTGGCCTTCTCAGATCATGAGCAGCACTCCTTAACTGCTTAAATACTTGCCTCGGGGTCCTGACTGTACTAAACTCATATTCCATGCCCAGCCCCACAGCTTACATTTCCACAGACCACAAAGCTATCATCTTCCTCTACTTTTATTATATCCTCTCCTCCCACACAGACATCCAGACTCATGTTTCTCACAGATATGCTATTAAACAAGTTAACTGCATTTAAACAGGAAAAATGACTGAATTCTTTGAGTCTGAGCTCAATTGCATAATGTTAATTCACTTGAGTGAAGTGAAGAGAGACAGACTTTTCTTATATGTGGCTCGGACAGCAACATTTCTGGATAATGTGAAGGGGTTAATCAGCAGGAATATGGCAGAGTCAGTCAAGAAAGAGGCTAGAGGTTTGCAGAAACGAGCTAGCAAAACTGAGAGGTTTTTATTTTTAAGACATGACCCATTTAGATGTAAGCAGAACTTTTGTTATAGCCCATTTGACTAGTCAGTTCATGTAGCTCAGCCTGTGCCTCAAAATATCCACAGTGTAGTGTTATATAGAAGGTGAATTTTGTAGTGTGAGACCAGCATGAACAGACTTCTAAAAATGTGATACACTGACAATAACCATTGCTGACTTTTGTTTCGGCCTACGGTGCGTTACCATGGCAATGCTATCACCTTTCTTGTGCTGCCAAGGCTGGGCTGCAAATACAGAAGTCACTCAGATGATTAGCATAGTTAAAACTCACAGCAGCACAGGCCTGCCTGCACAGAGCCTAGCAGTCACGAAAGAACGGAGTGGGCCATTAGAAATATGGCTTGAATTAGGACTAATTAAATGGCACACTCACTACCACTTACAGAACTTTTACTCCACTCTCCAACCAAGTGTGCAGGCTTGAGAGGACTCACAGTATGTCCAAAATTCTCTATGGTTCTTCTTCATAATCAGGACTAAAAAAAGTGCGATTAAGACAGCAGAGCGAAAACTTAATCTGTGAGAAAAAAAAATACATTGCGCAAAAAATTAAAACCAACCATCCATGTTTCTTGAACATGAGCTGAATTGCTTCTCTCTTTTGTAGAGGTGTTGATTAAATGACACTTTCCCAAATGGTCCAAGGACAAATCAGCTTCTAAATATTTCCCTCTTCTTATTAGTATAACAGCTGTCAAATATTTGACTCTGCTTTGCCAGCTTGTGCCTATCATCCTTCTGTCTCACAGAGCAAAATCAAGCATCTTTAAGTTGTCTAATGCTGCCTCAGTCAGAAGCCTCCCACCAGGAGCCAAAGAGCAGTTCCCTAAACAGAAAAGACCCTTCATCGAGGAATATAGACCACTCTGCTGAAGAACATTGAGCTGCACAGAGGAGGGTTGCTGCCTGAAAGAGTGCTCTCTGAAGGCTACATCAACAGACAGCAATGTCTGAGCTTCTGACATTTGCAAGTAAAGAAGCGCCAAGTAAAACCTATTGACATGCACACCGGCCCCCTGTGGCCTACTGTTGTCTTTCATCAGTCAGCAGGTACAGACGGACCTTTGGCAAAAGCCGGCGCTTGCATTTCGTTTATATTATTTATTTCATTTCAAGTGCCAGTCGTGCATGGGCATATTGGCTGGTGGGCAGAGGCAGTGGGAGGCTATCAGGAGGCACACTTGACACATCAGTGCACAGGGCAGCAAAGAGGAACAGAGCTGTTGGCCTGGTTGGAATTGGAGATTTTCACGGTTAAGCTGTGAAACCTGAACCACCTTGGATTGTAGCGTGATACATTCTTTTTTTTACTTTTGTGAGGTGAATACATGGCAGACACTAATAATCAATGCACTGCCTTCACCCTGAGATCATACACTGCTTCATTAACTTCCCATCAGCTGATCATTTTAATCTTCATATGCAATTTTTTTACATTTTCTAATACAGCTGAGTGACTAAATGGAGTATTTATTTGCCTCATGAATATACAATGCATACATTGCACTGGTAGATAATAATGTTAATGATGAGGTCTTACATTCATTCATCTTCAGTAATTGCTTTATTGTGGTTAAGGGTGTAGGGAATCTGAAGCCTGAACACATTCTGGATGTGTTACCATGCTCATTATGAACAAATACCCGTTCACTCGTCTGGCAGTCACCCAATTAGTCACAAAACACCCATGGTTTTGGGAGTGGGCGGAACCCTGAGGACCCAGAGGAAACCTGCACAGACACAGGAAGAACATATTAAACGGCACAGACAGTAACCTTATCTCAGGAATGAACCAGGGCCCTTGGAGTTGGTAAATAATCATTGGAACCGGTAAAGTGTTTGACTGCCTCATATATCCATAACCACAAGGTTACAGTTTCAAATCTCAGCTGCAAAAACCAAGATTCAAAACCAGAGAGCTGTGTCCTTACAATGCAAGTCTCCGGGTTGTAAGAAAACTAACACTAGACACAAGCATATTTCAAATATCTTTAGCATGAGCTGTTCATTAGAATCATGTTGATTTTTCAAATTAGTGATTAAATGTGACAACTTGACATTAGGATGGTATTATCCAGGAAGATTAAACTAAATTATTTATAAAACAATGTCAGGAGGACACAAACAAAAATTTGCATACGGAAGCAGGCTGAAGAAGGGCAACATGTTTCTCCCTGGAGTTTTGTGCATGTAACAAGGCAAACATGATGTGATCACCTGGAACTGAATCACATCTCTGTGGGGGGCAGCCATTTGTATTTGTGTGTCCTATTACTTGCAATCAGCTCTCAGCTGATTAAAAATGATGGGGAATACAGAATATAAGAGAAGGAGGATGAGCAAAGACAAGGAAGAGGATGAAAAGATGTGAGCACCTAGCAAAAGTGAACAGCCATTTTCTCCTAGCTTCATCTAAGACAAAAGCTGTCTGGTCTTCCAGTGATCCTGCCTTTGCTGGCCATGTAAAAAAAATGTACCCATGCAGAAATCTCAGAACTGTGTGACATTTCAGGGCAGTTTCTAGATGCAATGCTGGGTTGGGTCAGAATTCACTACCTGGTTTCAGATTTCACAATTTACTGAGAAGGATATAAGCTGAGTATTGTCTTTCTGTACGCTCTAACCAAGTGCAAAAAGCACTGAAAAGAAAACAGCACTGTGAAATCTAAACAGCTGTATGCTTCTAGTAACCATTAGCTACCGAGAACTGGACATGTTCTCAGGAGGGACATATGGGAGAGCACATCATACTTACTCGTGATAGGAATGCAGATCCCAGTGTGCCAAATTGTACAACACTGCCATCTGTTGACAACCAAGCCAAATGTTCTAGCATTTTTAGCAGTAAAAATAAGGTGGGAGACTTCATTATTTTAAGCAAAAAATAAATAAATAAAAAAGAGAGGACAGAGATAAGCTGTATATGGCAGCATAGCACTTAAAGTAACATGGCTGGAGATTGTGCATGATTGCCATTTGCAGTAGAGACATGGTGGTAGATGATAGCTCTTCTCTCTGTGGGGTGTCCCTGACTGCTGAAAGACTTTTTTTTATCTGGCAGCAGGATGGCACTCACAGCCTTAGATATGTTTTGTGGTTGTTTCAAAGGGCATGCAGTGACTGAAATAAAAGCTATTCAACACTATGCAACACAGAAATAATTTGTATAATAGTTCCGATAATAAAACTAATAAATATAATTGTTTGGTTTATGGTGTTCCAAAGAATAACCTCTCATATGGTTAGGTAACGGTTGTTAAACCCACATTGCTCAACAAATCGTTCCTCAGTTTATGGCCACTAGATGGAGAGCTCTGCTGTTTGGTATTACGGATGTGAGGCCATTTTACTCCCAGGTCTACACTGAGCTACTGTCATATGTGTTCACTGATAAGACACATCTGAAATATGACCATGTGACATGTTTTTATATCACACCCTACAAAGAATGAGCATATCACTGCCATAGTGATCCGTCATGCAGTACAACACTGAAGATATACAGATATACTTGATTTGCCTGGAACACATAAAAGATACACAGAGAATGTATACAGGAATGATAACTCGTGTCACAAATGTTCCAGGCTTTGTTTTTTTCTATGTGGATGAAGTAGGCACATGAGTTTGTTGACAGATATGGGTCACATACAAACACAAATGCCATTTGTATTATGTTATAATGCTGGATATAAAACAGACCCAATTATAAGCGCAACAGTCATTAGTTAACAGACTTTGCTCATTTCTTCCACACTTGTCTTTACTTACTACCATGTGTTCATAAAGACCTGAAAGAGCACTCCATATTTTCTTTTCATTTAACAATGAAACATACTAGACCTTAGCCAGTCTTTGTCAATTAAAGACAATAAAAGTATGATTAAAAAAACGCATTCATTCCTTTACATTTATCAATTTAGATCCATTTTATTAGCACAACCATTGTAGTTGTCTTGAATCCATTTTTTTATTTGTTTGTGCATCATTAGTACTTTGTCTAAATTACTGTAATAAATCCAGAGTTCAGAGCATATTCTGTGAACAATAGATGTGAGATGGGAAAACAACATGAATGGGATTCCTGTCCAGCACATGAAAGCACACACACACACAAACACCTAAAAGCAATTTTGTGCCAATCCTCCAAATCCTTCCTAACTTTCAAACCCATTGCACTGACCTGCATGACTCTCAACAGTCGTTTTATGCTAGAATGTAAAGTAGATGGCTTTCCAATGAGAAATTTCCCTGTTATGATTATACCGGCCAGGAACATTAATCCTTTCTCTTCAAATGAATACATTTTAATGAAATCACAGAAGGAGGAGTAATAGCCCGTCGTGAGGGCCAGATTTGATTACATGTCGATCCGGAATCCGAAATGAGAAATCAATTAGCTATACAGATAGCATTGTTTAATTTACTCCAAATCAATATCTCAGACTGCTTATACAGCAAGTGCTTCAAAGTGTGATTAATGCAGCAGTGAATAATTATCCTTAGGACCTCTGCCTCATACCGGACACTCAAGAAAAGATTTGTGGCTTTGACATATGCAGAATACGACTTATCCTGCCTAGATAATTGAAACACCATATATGATACTTCCTACCACAAATCTCACATTGATTTTACTTTTATCACCACTCAGATAGAAGGGCACTGTAGCACTCAGTCTGATGAGACTCGCTGATCTAGGAGCCTGACACTGTTATAATATGTATGTGGGAACATCAGATTTGTATAATGTGTTCCTGGAGTGTCTCAGTCTCATCACAGGCATGATTAATACACACAAAACCACTATTTTTTTAAGTACTATTACTCTTGTTGATTTCTCAGTGTATGTCTCTTGCACACACAAGCCAGCATACAACTGGCAATCTATATGTCAAGGAAGTTGTTTAGATCATCTCTTCCTCTTTCACAACACATAAATCACAATTTTACTGCGAGTTGTTTTATTTAAAGCTTACAAACTCATAAATTAGTGTGCAACAGAAGGAAATTCACCTATATTAGTGTACTAATGTAATCCTGCGGATATATACAATTGATTTTGCACTCAAACTTGCAACTGTTCAAAGCATGGCCTTCAATTACACTGATTATTTGCTTTGATGAAACTATCCAGCCGCTTAACACGAGACAGCGGTGTAAATAACTAGATTGAACTTTGTGTGATATAGTTACTAATTTTGCTATATATTAATAAAGCTGTTTCCTTTTAAATGGATGATTAGTTTTCAAAAACGAAAAGTAATCAAAACAAAATGAATCACTTTCACATATTTGGCACTTATTGTCATGCCATTCTTTTGTGTGCTAATTACATACCATATGTGCAATGTTGAATATACAGATGTCGCCCTTATTATGCACAGGCACATATGTGGGTGAGACATGACGCATTCATGCATAGAAATTAGAGGAAGGTGATGATTAATTTACAGCATGGCTCTGACATTAGTTCTGATTGTTATTTAAGTAATACATTGATATTTATGAGCTAAAATTATATTTATGTTACTTGTGTATTTAAAATTTGTAAAAGAGGTCAGAAGTGTCAGTGGAGCCAGACAAGCAGTGGAAAGGCTTCAAGATAAGGGACTCTTTAAAATAAATAGCAAAAAGGCAGCCAGGTGAGGAAGTGTTTATAACTGTGGTAATGTAAGGACGGATGGATGGATGGATGGATGGATGGATGGATGGATGGATGGATGGATGGATGGATGGATGGATGGATGGATGGATGGATGGATGGATGGACAGAGATAGATAGACAGACAGATAGACAATAGAATGAAGCCTGACATAACATTAGGGCTGGACAGTAAAAAATAAGCAATGTAATTAAAATGTTTTAATTTGATACAATTTCTTCTGTACGATCATTGATTAAGATTGATTGGTAAACCGTTCTGGTTCATGACACGACAGACTTCATTTCCTAGAAGGCTTTTTCAGTAGGATGTCACTCATTACCAAAATTGACTTTAAATATTGATTAGGCCACTTATTGACTACTTTAAGAAAGTGCAGCATTTAATAAAATCTTATTTGCCTAATTTATTACATTTTAAGCTGACAATGTCAATATCAATCACAACTGTGTTATGCGTTTTGTGAATTTCATAAAACACAGCAGAGAATTAATCATGGATATATTTTCACTTGCTAGCATGCTATTAGAAGGCAATCAAAGCAGGATGAAGATCTGGAGGCGATAAATTGGACTGCCACCAGAGAATTTATATAACCATATATTTTGTTAAATAGCTGTGACATTCCATGCTATATTAGTGCTATAGCTGGGAGACACTTTAATGTTGGGTAATTTAACCATAACAGAATGTTTTATCCAGTTCCAGCTAAACATGACTGCTTCTCAACTCACAGTGCTGTAGGTCAAAACTTTACCTTACACATTACAAAACACATGTATTAAAATTATATATCACTATTTTCTTATTTGCAGTGACTTAACATTCTACATGTATGGCTAAATTACAGCATGGGACTTTTCAGACATAATGCGGTGTTACAGCATGATATTCAAATGTGAAAGTTTAACCCTCAAGGGTTCTTTAGATGGTTGATGGTTGAAGAATAATCCTTTAAAGGTTCTTTTAAATGCACAGTTTTTACAGTAGGCACAGTATTTACATGGGTTTTGTTCACTTGGTGTGTAAGGGGAAAAAAACAAGAAACACACACACACACACACACACACACACACACACACACACACACACACACACACACAATTTATTCTATTGACAGCCAATTTAAATGGTTTTACACAGTCAGACTTTCCTTCTTATGTCACATATTTAAAATACTGTCTCACAATATCTCCCTCTCATCCACTCTCTTTCACCAAATTAATGCATCTAAAATGATTATGTGCATATACTCTATATTATCACTGTAAATGAATGAGAGATTATTTTGTGTGATATACATACAGTATTGGTTTGATTTCTATATTCTAAATGGGGAAATATCTCTCACAAGCAGGTGACGCTATTGTTCTCTTTCCCAGAGCTAACCATAACGAAAATCCAAGTTAGCTTGGTCCAGTTAGTCCAGGATTATTGAGCAGGAAGGGCAGCAGAGTGAAAGTGCTCCAAACAGTAGCCAATCCCAGTGCAGGGTCCGTGAAGATGACGTCGATCTTTTTAGTCGCAGCGGCGCGTCCATGTTTGGAGTCACTTTAAGTGAAGCAGTGAGTGAGCAGTGCCTCTGAGCCCCTGTGGGACACTGGAGAGGGCTGGAACTGCACCTGCTCGGGGTTCACAAGCTGAACACTGGGAATAATACTGCGTCTAGTATAGAGAATTGGTCACAAGTACAAGTAGCGCGTCAGGACAGACAGTAGTCGAAAAAGTGAGGCGAGATGAACAGGCACTGATACTCCGTGCGCACAGAGTCAGTGTCTCCGCTCTCCAAACACCAAACACCAAACCACACGCTTAGAAACAAACAGAGACCGACATGAACCTTTCTGCTGTCATAACAAAAACACTTTGCTCGAGGCTTTTGCTCAGGACATTTCACTCGA
This sequence comes from Silurus aristotelis, assembly GCF_946808225.1. Classification (NCBI taxonomy): domain Eukaryota; kingdom Metazoa; phylum Chordata; class Actinopteri; order Siluriformes; family Siluridae; genus Silurus; species Silurus aristotelis. The sequence goes on along the minus strand of NC_139585.1, from coordinate 15,662,288 downwards.
CATTGTAGAATAGAAACTAGGAATGTCCTTTACGCACGGGTGTCTGCACTTCCCACTGGATCGGTTTGGTTTCTAACATCCGCGGACGTGATTGTGTTTGTTTGTGGTTGTGTCCCAATACGATATCAAGATCAGATCGGAGTGTCACATTTGGATGTACAGCTGCGCAATGTGTGGCCACTGTTTCTGGTGCGGTGCGCAATCGGCGCGCAGAGGATTTATCTGGGAAGCCCGCAGGTTTTAACAAAGTTGCTCTGCTGTTGAAAAAGGACTCAAATAAAAGCCACGATGACATTCTTAACTTTTTGGATATTGTTTCCTCTTCTGGGTAAGTTGAAATTGCATGTGTCCACAGGTTCGGTCGTGAAGTCCATTAACACACTTACAGTGGAGAGGACCTGAACAAGTGATACCTGTTTCTATGATTCTGCTGGAATTTTGTTATTCGGATAACATGTTTTTTTTTTTTAATCATAGATATGTAGTTTAGATTAGGATGTTTATTTGTGTATTTATTTATTTATTTGTTAAAAATAAATACAACCTGTACAGAATTTTCTATGCTATATTTCTATGCAGTATATATCATGCATTATACTCAGAAGTGTAGTAATCACTTGCAGTTTGAAATACATAAATAGAATGTGGTTTCCAGGCATATTTTCTTCTTTATATTTCTTGGATTCCGATACAAGACAAATCGTGTTTTCTGCAGACGTCCTCCACGTGTCGTTAGGAGCTGAGCTGGTGCAGACTCGGGCGTCCCGGCTGGATTGTGTCCGGGCTCATGAGCAGTGTCTTGGCCGGTATGGCTGCAGCTCTGCTTTCCGCACAATGAGGCAGTGTTTGGCGGGTACAGGGGGGAACTTCAGCGCACTAAGCGAGCCCGAGGCACAGGATGAGTGCAGGAATGCCATGGAGTCCATGAGACAGAGCTCTCTGTATAACTGCAAATGTAAGAGAGGAATGAAGAAAGAGAAGAAGTGCCTGCGCATCTTTTGGAGCGTCTATCACAGTTTACAGGGTGCGTAAAAATGGCTTGAAATTGATGAAACGTGTTTGCTGTTAAACATATCATGCTTGGCACGAGCACTCTGCAGGGACTCTGGGAGTAATCTACATTTTGACCTTGAGTTGGAAAACTTTTGATTAAAGGAGCATTGGTAAATGAGAATATAACTCTAGAGCAGCACATTTCCATCTAAATTGGGGTAATGATTCTGCAAGCTGTGTTCATGTATGTAATGCTTTGCAACTGCGCCTTGCAGCCTCCTGGCACGTCTCCTGGTGTTGTTTTCTAGTGTGATAATTGAGTTGTTTGTTCTCATTTTCCAGGCAATGATTTGCTGGAGGACTCTCCATACGAGCCAGTGAACAGCCGTCTGTCTGACATATTCCGCCTGGCTCCCATCATATCAGGCAAGCATGCTGTGGTTATCACATAGCCTGCTGAAATACAAAACATTATCCCAACCGAGAAGTCTGAATATGGCTATGGTTTATGCTGGGCCTGTTCACCCTTGTTAGGTTATATGAATGTGCTCCGTTGGCATTGATTTTCTGTTTCTCGTGCTATTATAATGGCAAACTACAATTTATCACTACCAGTGTTTCACATTACTAAATCTATGGTAAATCTGCTATAAAAACTGAATTGACGTTTGTTTTCAAAAAAGTGGAAATGCTTAATAGGGATAACAGGTTATTTATCCTTGTGATTTATGGTTGACTGTAATACTAAATGCTATGGTGAACTTGGATGTGAGAGGAAAGTAATGCACTGCAGGTGGTGCTGTTTAACCCCAGCTAAACCTTAACAAATGGGTCTACAGGAATTTTGTGCATCATATCATGTACTAAGCATCGTCCTGCTTTGTGAACGTTTAAATCCTCCACATGTTCATCGCTGCTATTATTGCTCATTCCGTAGAGTCGTTTCAGGTCAAAATCATGTATGGTTTGATTATGAATGAGATTAAGGATTTTTAATAAGAAGAAGTTTAAGACTCATTCTAGAGGGATTACAATGCATAAACTTATGTTCATAGCTTCTGTTCAATGGGCATAAAAAAACAAGTCTAGCAATCAATCCACACTCATCAGATTTCTCAAATTACAAGAATGCTCATTTCCCAAAACCATCAGTCGTTTCGGAGTAGATGAATACAAGCTACAAACCAATGAAGGAGGTAGGAAACATTGTTCCGAATGGTCGGACCTCTACAACTCATGTAATTACTTTTTGCCCACTAGTGGAAAATAAATAACAAAGCAGCGAGATTGAGGTGTTTTTATGCCTCAGTAATGTTCACATCATTCTGCCTGTGTGTCTCAGTGCGCTGCAGGTGCATTAAATCATGTGAGTTTTTCAGTCTGAGCGAGCGGACTGCACTTAGCAGAATTATCTCCATATTTGGAAGAGTTGCACAGATACATTAAACTGGAGCCAAATCCAATCACACATCCATTCGTCTCTGAAGTCCGGCAGAGTTTCGGTGAATTAATAAACTACCATAAAGGGATGCAGTGGTTTTGGCTGGTCATGGCATCCTTCACTATTTGTTCACAGCTGTCCCATGCAGGAGCAGGCACGATTTTTTTAACTGCCACCACATGTCTGTAACAAGAGTCCATTTCTTAATGGCGATAGCAGACTGATTTTTATCCTGAGTCTCTCACGACAGGAGGCACAAGATGTAAAGCTTCAGTGTGTAACTGAAATATGCAGCCAAGATTATTTATTGACAATATTAGAGGTAAAACAGATTCCAAAAAAAAGTTGTAAATGTCTGCAGCCTGTTTTACTAGTAAGAGGAATTCATGCCTCTTTTATATCTGATTCTTTCTATCCACCTGAGAGTAAATGGGTTTGAGAAACATAATTGATGACTGATCCTAATCCCACACATCCTTTCAGCTCCTCTGTATAACTTACTATAGTATCATACACTGAGTCCACAAGTCTGAGAATGCATTTAAAATCCAGGAGATACTGCACTGATTCTAGCTCACTTTTTAAAATGTATCAACTATGTAATATTGACCGTGTTGTGGTCCGATTTCTCTCATTCACTTGTTTTTTCAGATTAAATGAATTGAATCTAAAAATGGATCACAAGGTTTTGTACAATCTTGTTGAGACCATGCCAGCTCGAGTGTACACTGTCATTTAAGCAAAATACTAAGAAACTCTGAAACGCATGGAAACAGATTCACATTTTTGCTAAAGTTGTTGTGATAATATAATTTCCAATGAAAAATTGTTGTATTAAATTAGTTAACAATGCAGAATGAAAGCATTTTAATTATAGTTTCAGCCCTCACTGTATAGCCCTTGATATTAAAGTAAGTTGTAACATGGGTCAATACAGCACATCTTTAGAGGAAACATGAAACCAAACTAAAAAGCGATGTAGTCATCAGAGTATCTGCTTTCACCGACTCTTTTTAAAAAAAAGTTATCAACAGAAATGTCTTCTTTAATCGCTACTGTAAGAGGATCTAATGAGAAAAAAAAAAAAAAACGCTATTATTTTAGTAAATGTCTTTACCAAGCCTTTACACTCCCTTTGAGGAATACCACACGATCAATACAAATAGCTGCATTAACAATCAGCTTATTGCTGAGCAAGACACTTAACTTACATACCATCACAGACCAAACCCTAACAAGCCTGTCTTCCTTACAAATTCACCGAAGACATCGTAAAGATAAATTGTGATGGAGATTATCTCTCTGCTAATAAAAATGTAATCCAGGCTTGTTTTAGAAAGTACTATCAGATACCATTGGACCTGTAGTGCTGTTAGGGAGCTGCTCTCACAGTCAGGGTTGTATTGCAGCTTTCGACTCTTTGATATGACACCACCTCCGCCAAGTCCACAAGGCTTTTGTCAGCATTAGGCTTTAGTAAAAAATCCCCTGTAGTAACTAAATGGGGGAAATAAATCTGCCGAAAAGAAAGAGAAAAACAAGCTTTAATTTCCCAGAGAATAGTGTCTAGGATCCAGGGGCAAAGTCTCTTATGTGTGACATGAAATGGATAATAGTTGTTGGTGGGTTGCCCAGCTAATGACAGTTATAGCGATTATAGTTTCTATGGTGTTATTATATTGTACACCATTATACTATTTGTTTGTCTCAATTGCCATGGATGAGGACAAAAGGAAAAGAAGGCATGTCTGCACTGGTTGCTCAATGGCCTGTAAGGAGCCTCGGTGTGACTCAGGCCTTTCTTCAAATGGGTTTATTACACCATTTATCCAAACCAAGCAGCGTGTGACATGCAGACTAATACCCATTAAAATAAATTCACAAGGATGTGTTTGAATTAAAACATGCCTCTAACTTATAAACCAGCACAGGAGATGGCCTTGAGAGAGCAATCATTCTGCAACGGGATTCTACCTGAGCAGAAAGGGAGAGACAAACAGAGAGCAAAAAAAAAGGAAAAAACAAATGCAGAATGAGACACATGAATGAACAGTTGCATATCATAAAACTGAAATGGTGCTCATTTAGTTTCAGATACACAGGCAGATGCAGTTTCTCACTGTGCACCTGAATAAATGGCTTTTTGTGCTGTGATCATTTTAAGGGAGGAGAAGAGCTTTAAAAGCAACTCTTCAGAAAATTGCTGAATGATGTCAAACACATCTGGGCTATGTTAAAGCGCACGGGTACAGAGGTGGGCTGTTAGTAAGCCAGTGATATTTCAGCGTAACTTCTTTTAGTTTTAGGACATTCAGAGTTAAACGGTCTACATCCGCCTCTAGCTTTGCATGTAAACAGATACATGGACAAAAAATTATAATAATCTGGATGATTAATAACAAATGTAATCTAGCTCAAATAGTAGCCCACCCTGACCAAAACACAGCTACAAAAACTACTAGTCTAAATAAAGCCTTGTGCTGGAGAAAGAAGTAGTGTACAGTTGGACATTGACATGACTGATTGAATATTCTTAGCCACTGAAATGGTAATAGATCTCATGACAAGCCTTGTTAATGTATTTCCTCATGTTTCTGCTTATTCTGCAAGCTTGCCAATAATTTACTAGATACAAAATGTCATTTGTTTTCTCTGTATTATTTAAGAATTATGCCTTTATAACCCTGAATTGTAGAAAATGTTTTGAAAAACAAAACATTTTTTTTTACAATGTTATGCTATGCTACCTTTCTAAAGGTGAAGTGAGAAACTTGGACTTTCATTGCACCATATTTCTTTTTTCTTTATGAGATGTTAATAAGGCAGGAACATCTGACAATCGAGGTGAATGTAGAAAGTAATCTGATTAATGAAAAGTAATGCAATTTTAGTTGTGCAGACTTTGAAATGAATCTTTACTGTGAGGCCACTCAGACTTATACGTCAGAATTTAATTTGGCATTGTGGATGCACTTTTGCATTTCTGATGAGACAATCAAATTATACAATTATTGGAATTCTGCTATGGGGCACAGTATCGTTTACATACGAGCATTCAGCAGAATATTGATATGAGGAGGAAATCTTGAACATATTACTATATGATTAATATACAAATTAATATACATTTTCCATTTTATATATATATATATATATATATATATATATATATATATATATATATATATATATATATATATATATATATATGTTGTAAAATAGTCTAAACAAAATTTAAAAATAAAACAAAAAAAAGGACGATAGTATAGTAAATTAGATTTAAAGGGGGGAAATTACAAATCTAGAAGGCAGTGTTGTGCAAAGTCTTCTCTTAATAAAACATCTGAAGGTACACAGTTTTTCTGAATAATTCAGTACCAAAGCCCCCAAAACCTTTTTTTTTCTAGAAGTTAAAAGTCCAGAGCATCTCCATGTCTTTTCTCCAGAAACATGCGAAGAGAGTTGAACGCTGTGTGTGGGTCCCTGCAGTTAAAGTGTGTGAGTGGGCCTTTTGGTCGGATGTAGGGAAATGGACAGACTTTAAATGGCATGAGCATATAATTAGAGTGAAAATGTGGGGATTATTAAAGATCTATTGAATAAAGCTGAAGGATTGTTAGGCTGAATAATTATAAATATTGAGTTGAAAGTCTTTTAATTTCCTTTTTTTATATTAAAAACGCTATTGATGTGACTCTAATGAAATCCTGGATATGATTATGTTTTGAGTAAGATTAAATTTTATTAACACTTCCTTCTAAAGCCATGGCCCAGTACTCCAGACATTCAATTCTGTCACTGTTTTAAATATTTAGCTTGGTCTAAATCACATATCTAACATAATATTCTGTTTAATTGGCAGATTGCTTGAAGGAAAAATCCATTTAATTTATTATCGGTTATTGGCATGAGTCTCAACCAGGCTATACAAGGGAGAGCCTTTTTAAAGTTTGAAATACAGCCCTGTCAGCAGTTGTTCGGAAGTGCACTTCGCTTCTGCCTGATTTCGCAGCATTGATATTGACACTGCTGCATGAACTATGTATGAATACCAAGTATTCATTCATCAGCAGCATGTAATCAAAAGAAAAAGGAAACAATGAGGAATTGAAATGTAAACAAAAGCGCAGTCATTTTTGCGCACAAATAAAAATGCAACTCTATGTTTAATGTTTAACTGCTAGTCTTCTGCTCTCTTTCCCACTTGCACACTGGCTGGTGTTTAGTATAGTATATATATAAAACAATACTGTTATGAAATCCCCATCCCTCAGCCTACTGATGAGAGTATCAAACAGTGTGTTAAGTTCACACACTAGAGGTGATGCTACATATTCATCAAAATGTTGACTTTATGTAGAGACTCTGAAAGACACTTGTTAAAGATAGGAATATCTAGTATAACATAATCCAAAGATATAGATGTTTATTTTTAAATAGGAATATTTATTCAGAAAATTTTTGTAAACAGATTTACAAATATAAAGTATGTATTTTTTCACCCTACTGTATGTACACTCACTTTAATAGAAACACTGGTTCCCCTGAACATTTATTCAGTCAGACCATGTGGTTGAAGCACAATGCCTAAAATAATTCAGGTGTAGAACAAGAGCTTCTGTTAATGTTCAAATATCATTTCATTTCATTTCATCTTCTCCCGCTTATCCGTAATTCGGGTCGCGGGGGCAGCAGTCTAAGCAGATTCCCCAGACACTTCTCCGTGTCCAGGGATCGGGCTGTCAAGACCCCCGCCTTCGACTGCTGCCCAATCCTCTCAGCACCGGTCCCTTACGGTCCCTCCTGCAGGTGGTGAGGGGCGACGGGGCGACGGTGGTGAGGGGCGACGGTGGTGAGGGGCAACGGGGCGACGGCCCCACGTCGCCCCGAAGTCACGGTCCTTGATTTATTTTTCTCGTAAGGGTCCCCTGGAGCATAGAGGGTTAAGGGCCTTGCTCAAGGGCCCAAGAGTGGCAGCTTGGCGATACCGGGGCTTGAACCCCGGACCTTCCGATCGGTAACCCAGCGCCTTAACCGCTGGAGCCACCACTCCCCCATGTTCAAATATCAAACATGATAAATGGGGAAAAATTTAATTTCTGTTAACTTTCCTTCTGGTATTACATGGTAAAAACTGGACAGTTGAAGTTGACAGTGCTCATGATAGCCTGACGATTCTTGTTCATGGCTGACAATAGTGGAATCTTGTGAGATCTTTTGCTATTGTAGATCATACATTGTAAGGTATGATGTGTTGTGCATTATAAGATGCTTTTCTACCAACCATGGTGTAAAAATGTGTTGGAGTTACTACTGACTTCCTGGTAGCTCTGACCTCTATACAAGGTGTTTCATCTTGCAAGCCACTGTTTTTTGTTTGCGCCATTCTAATCGTTTTTCTAATGTTAAATTGTTACATTTCTGAATATTTATTATATATTTCAATATACAATTAAAATATACTTTTTTTTAAATATACTGGAGAACAGGTTAAACAGCTGAGCATATTTTCAGGTATTCTTGACATTTAAGGTTTAAGGTTTACTTCTATTTGAAGTAGATATAATAATAAATAGGTCTAGAAGGTCTATCCTGGCCTGCATTGTTGTAATTATTTCCTTATATTGGTAGATTAATTATCAAGCTAAATTATGATTAACTGCAATGGCAAAGTGAAATGTCAGATGGATCTGAACTAAAGATGCTTCATTAAGGAAGTGTGAAATCATTTGACTAGACAGGATAACTGCTACATTTTGTAAAGTTGATGGACAATACAAATCCATTGTAAATATTTTATTACTCATGTTTAAGTAATATTTCCAGTTCAGTATTGAAGGTACATTTACTTACTGTACTCCTTATTCCCAGCTGTATGTGTTCCTTAAGTGCATATCTTGAAAAAAGGAAAAAGCAACCTTCATTACAGTACTGCTGCACAATTATTTAATAACGATTTCAAAGATTATAGCATAAAGTTAAAGATTTATTTCCAACAGCATTCTACAGAACAGCTTTGGAATTTCTATTGAGTTATAGTAATATCATTATCCTCCGACAGATTAATGGGAATGATTAGTTATCAGTCATTAGCATGGATCACAATGGGGCTGTAAGTAATATGGCGTAAATATGGGCTAACCGTATTTAACATCATTTTCTGTAGCAGTTCGCACTACAAAGAATTGACATTGCACACCAGCATGGCGATGATGTATCCATCATAAACAGGAGAATTGTTCTCGCAGCATTACTGAGTGCATCCAGGTGAGAATGCTGTTAAAGTCATTGACTTCTAGCTCATAAAAACCAGCAGCTCATAAAACGATTAAGGTGCTGGCACAAATTTCATACAGGATACACACACTTTTGACAGAAAATTTAATTGGACATTGTGTATTATGAGCTGTGTCATGATCCCATATTCATAGAAAGTCAAGTGTAGCCTGTTTTATTATCAGTTGCAGGCAGTCACTAACTTTTTATCAGCAGCATGGCATTTCAGAGGCTCTGAAATGTTTCCACTGAAATAAAAAATCCTGGAGCCCATAACAGATTGATTTGGGTTACAGAACATTTAGGCTTATAATTATAATAAATAGATTACAATTTAAAGAAATCCAACACATCCTAATTTTCTCTTTTTCAACTTGTCAAACATGTTAAGAAAGACCCCTATGTTCCACCAACCGGCTTTGCGAATCATGACCATATGTTTTCAAATATCGGGTTATTTCTGACAGCTTGTTTCTCAAACCACCTGTGTCCATATTTTCGAATGACTCATTTTCTTGGACGTTTTACCACATTGCAGATATCACTGGAGCTGAGTGCTATCTGTTTTTGTGGAAAACAGAGACTCAACTGACATTTAACTTTAACGTTGACATTTGTATAGTCGAGAGTTACTTGTGCAGCGTCATAGCACTTAGAGATTAAATCATGCAGATATCATTCATCATATAGTGTAAGCCTAGGTTAAACTTCATTTAACTGTTATCATATAGAATAATCAATATGATTATCAATACAAAATTTTACTGAAGCTGGAAAGTTTGAACAAATACATATACAGGAATTGTTTTTCTTACTCAGACACAAGGTCACTGGGTCAAGATAAGGAACACCAATAGGCCTTTACAATAAATTGATTAATCTGTATACTTTGTATATAAAATTATTAATATCACTAGATAGATAGATAGATAGATAGATAGATAGATAGATAGATAGATAGATAGATAGATAGATAGATAGACAGACAGACAGACAGACAGACAGACAGACAGACAGACAGACAGACAGACAGACAGACAGATAGATAGATAGATAGATAGATAGATAGATAGATAGATAGATAGATAGATCTTAATTTACTTATATTAAAGTAAAAAAAAATCTCTTGAAGTAAAAATTAAGATCCACATTATTATTATTATTATTATTATTATTATTACAGTTTATTTGTCAAAGGGACCTAATACAGTACCATATTAAAATGAAATGCATACTTACATACAGTTCATCGGATTAGTGAGCAGGAAGTGAATAGACTTTCTTTGTGCAGTGTGTAAGTGAGGCTATCACACAGATGTCATTAAGAATAAAGCCCGGAAAGAGAGCTGACAAATCATCAAAGAATCTCTCTTATTTTGATGGCTTCAACCGATGGCCTTAGCCAGAGAACTGATTCCTCACAGCGTGCATGTGTGTGTGCGATACACACAAAAAGAGAGAAAGAAATGTATGAAATCCACTGTAATTATGTCTCTTGAGACAATTGTGTGACAGTAGAAAGTTTGGAGGGCTTATCATACACTAGTTTCTCTGGTGTATATGTTTCTGATCTCTCAGACTCACTCATATGCAGAATATTTAAAACTCAAATCAAAACACACCATACCTCCTGGAATTGAAATGTTTGCATTGCAAGTATCTGGAATAATAAGCTTATAAGTGTGTTCAATATCTGATTCTGCACATTTCTCGTACATAATCTAGCTGGAATGAGTACAAACCTGGAAAAGTGCCATTTGGAAAGGATTAGACTGTAGTGTCACTATATTTCATAATGGTCCAGTGTTGGCTTCATTTCTTGCTGATTAATAAACAGTGGTTCAATACTAATGCATGGAGATTAAAAGCATTGCCCTATGAGTACAAAAATGGCAGCAGCCTGTGTTCAAGCAGAAAATGACATAATAAGCTTATTAAACATTGATTTTTCTGATAATTGAACCAGAAATATATCTGATGCTTTTTAAATCACACACGTGGTCTTGATGTGGTTTGAGCTGATGTTTGTATATTGCTTTAACGTACTGGGTTTTATTGTGAATGACAAAAATAAATAATAAATCAGCTGCTGCATCTGTAAGATAGCAGAGGAGTCTGTAAAATGCCGTTCCGACACGCACAAACTGTAGACATTGACATTGCACTCACCAGTAGGACACAGTGTTTAAATGGGTATTGGTGACCAACAATATTATAAGATCAGTGATACATGCCAGAATATCTCCAGTATGAAACTGTTAGACTTCAGGGTTTTTTTTACTGCACATGTTCCATGAGTTATCATGAAAGTGCAGGCAGGGTGGAGTGGGTGAAGAAGAGTGACAGGAGTGATTTGTGATAGAAGGGTATCTGTAAGAGTGAAAGGGAAAGTTTATAGGACTGTGGTAAAACCTGCGATGTTGTACAGTGGCATTGAGTAAAAGACAGGAGGTGGAGCTGGAGGTAGCAGAGCTGAAGATGTTGAGGTTTTCGTTGAGAGTGATGAGGATGGACAGGATTAGAAATAAGTTTATTAGAGGGACAGCGTATGTAGGACGTTTTGGAGACAAGGTGAGGGAAGCGAGATTGAGATGGTTTGGACATGTCCAGAGGCACCAGGCAGGAGGAAAAGAAGAAAACCAAGGAGGAGGTTTATGGATGTGGTAAGGGAATACATGCAGGTAGTTGGGGTGAAAGAGGCAGATGTAGAGGACAGGGGGGGTATGGAGACGGATGATTCGCTGTGGCGACCACTAATAGAAGCAGCCGAAAGAAGAAGAAGAAGAAGAAGTATATTGTTAGGTACATTTTTTATTGACTTTTTACTTTCACTCATTAAATTTTATACACAAATATCTTTACTTTCTACTTCTCACATTTTTAAAACAGGCTTGTTACTTTAGTTTGAATCTATTTGGTGACATGATCAATATTTTTCTTCTCACTGCAGGCCATTTTCAGCCCATCAACCTATTTCCTGTCTTTGCGTGCCTTTTACAATCTACCACTGGTGTATAATTTCCTGGCCCTCACACACCACAGACTTGCCTACAAAGCTAACAATAAGCAGGCAAGAGTCAGCGGAGTATAGATAACATCAGCGATGTAAACATGACTGAGAACAGAGACATTCCTGATCATCATCATCTTTTCTCTGCGTGTTCTATATTGTGGATGTTCAACCTGAATACATTCATTAGCTAACAAAATGTAAAATTATTTTGTATTAATATATTAATTAGGGCTGTCAAAATGAACACATTAATAACGTGTTAACACAAATACATTTTAACGGCACTAATTTAAATCAAAATAAAAAAACAAACATAAATAAATAGAAGAGGGGAAATTAAAACGTTCTGCGCAACACACGTTTATTCACGTTCTAATCAGTAAACATTTGTTTTATTGATGCGCCAAGTCTCAAATCAGGACCAATTCAATTCCATACATTTTTATTTGTATAACGCTTTCCATAATGGATATTGTCTCAAAGCAGCTTTACACAGATAATGTGGTGATAACAAATGAATAAGATGTTCTTTATAAGTGTATATTTGTCCCAAGATCTGCTGTGATGCACCCAATTAACTGTTCTGTTTGTTGTCCTGATTATTTGCATAATTTAAAACACCACAGATACTTTAAAAAATTTACAAAAATATTTTGTCTTTATGCTCTATGTTGAGTTTAGTTTCAATAATAATACACATACAATTTCATAAAGCATCCATATTTGTCCATGCCCATGTTGATATAAGTATTACAAACTTAAAATGTATTTATTTATGGGACATTTAGAACAAATAAAAATGTTTGATTAAGTTGCGATTAATCGTGAGTTAACTCATGACAATCATGATGCATCACGATTAAATATTTTAATCAATTGACAGCCCTAATATTAATATGATGTGACATCCAGTTACCAGCATGACACTAAAATTTGACATTTTATTTAAGTACACGTCAAAGCCCAAACATCTTTACTTTTACTTTAGAAAAGAAGTGTAGTCAGTACTTTAACTTTTACCAGATTATTTTAAACCATGAGTATTTGTACTTTTACTTGATTAAAGGATGTGTGTACTTTTGCCACCTCTGCTAAAAAGTCTCCAGTATCTTATTGGGTAAATCCAATTGCAAATTGATCCACTTTACAGGTTAATTACCGGTAAAAGTAAGCCAAAGAAAAGCATCAATAAATCAATAGACTGTTCCTCAATATAAATTGTGCAAAGCTAACCAAAGGCAGGATTTCCTCAAAGAGGTCCATTAAATGTCCCAAGGCAGTTGTTTATTGGAATGAGCATTTGCACAGAGCACACAATGCTGTTTAACTAATGAAGCCTCTTCATTAAAGCATGAAAAGATAAGTGAATGCATCCCATAACATGAAGACTTGCCAGCAAATTTAAATCAGTCACTCTAATTCTTTCCTCAGAACATGTGTATGTGTAAGAACAACGAATAATGAATAAGTAGAGTAATAGATGAGTGTGTGATGAAATATAAAAGGAAAGAAAAAGAATGAAAAGCATTTTGCTGGAGAGAGCAGGATGATGGTGATAGGAAGAGAGAGCAGATAAGAAGTGAAAGAGAGGAGAAGAGACAGTATTAGTTCTATTATGAAGGTTGAGTTCTTGTATGATTTGATTTGCTGCAGCAGTGGGTGTTTTTATTCAAGTGTGGCACTGACACTATTAAGTGCCACTCAGAAGAGCTTTAGGTGCCCTCCATCAGCACTTTCTGCCTCCACTTATTTTAAATCTACATTTAATCTATCTATTATAGAGCATCGGCAACCAGAGCACACAGCCTGAAAGCCAGCCAGCCGGCCAGACGCTGCACCAACACTGTGCCAAAACACACACACAGAAAGAGATATGCATGGCTTATTTTATATTGGAGTGGTGTTTTCTGAGTGAGTCATAGCCAGATACTCTGTCCAATGCTCTCTACACTGACGATGAAAGATAGAAGAGCGAAAATATCCAGGAGAAATGCCTCTCTAAGATTTTATAATATAGAATCCTGAGCAGGAATGAAATGAGCTGCTGCTGCTACTCAAACTCTGCTCTTAACATTTCTGGACCAAATATTCTGTCAATTTTAAGGACATGAGTTTCTTATTGACTCATTCATTCATTTCTAAACACACCCTAGTAGAGATGGAATCATGGGGAATCTGTAGCCTATCGCAGGAACACTTATATCAAGGTGGGAATATACCCTGGATGAGTGTAAACATGCATTTATGCCCTCATTCACACATTTAGTCTCCATTATGTACTGCTATGTATTCAGTTAACCTGAGAATACACCCGAAACCCAGGGAAAAAACCCTAGGGAAAAACTCATAAAACAGGGTATCCGATGCTATTAGAGGGCAACTCTAGCCACTGCGCCACCACGTCATCCCATCGTCTTCCTGTCTCACATAAATGTTTGAAATACGAAGTTAATCAACTAATTTATACCATTCTTTTAATACTCTTATGCATTCATATTGAATCATGTTTAACTCCATAATGCATAAAACACTGTTACATAGTTTTCACTGCAGGAGTTTTGTGAAATGAAATAAGTGAAGCTAATAAAGAGACTTAAAAGCACAGAGCAGCTGCATTTCCTCCTCCTACTGAAAGTACACAATAATAAAAGCAAAGTGAAGAGCAGATGTGAGCCTGCATGGAAACTAATTGTACTAAATTCTGCATATACTGCAGGATGAACACTGTAAGAGCAGAACAACTTCATTTTCAAATAGTTCGAAGTAGTAGGTAGAGGGTGTGATTTCCAAAACAGCAAGTAGCACACAATAACAAGATAAATGAAGCAGCCAGGAGTTTAAAAAGAGTTGTTTTTCAATGGTGTAGCATTTCTCACTGCTAATTTGCCCATTGCGATTATGTTGTGTTCAGCACCTTAGAGTAGAGGTTCCCTACTATTCAGTTTTATTTGCATAACGCTTTTAAAATAGACATTTTCACAAGGAGCTTTGTGGAAATCCACCACGCCTCATCAGTTTTTTTTTCTCCTCTACAGACATGAAGGCATAAGACTTCCCGTGGGGAAGAGACAAAAGACTCACATGAGGCACAAAAAAAATTATACTATTTAGAAGCAGTCTTTTTAGGAAACATGCAAACACACACTCACACACACACACACACACACACACACACACACACATTAGCGTGCAACGATATAACCAAATGCTTGCCAAGTCTTACACAGATACGCATTAGCTGTGTGTATACTAACTGCTCAGCGCTGCACCAACTATTAGACCATTAGTGCAGCTCATTATGTTTTGGTTGTAAATGTTTGAGCTGAGATCAAGAGTTTAGAAGAGAAATCATTGCATACACAATGCAGATAACCATCTCTTTATAACACATAAAGAAATTAAAATGTAGGAGTCTGCAGAATGTTTGCATGTTTGACACCAAAGCAAACACTGTGTTTTGGAGGTGGGGCAAATACATTCTAGAAAGAGTATACAGTCAACCGCCGATAATTCGTGGTTTTGAACAAGTGGCTTGGAAAATTTGCAGGATCTCATTTGAAACCTAACTAACAGCAAGTTGCAGATTATCTTAAAATTCACGGGAATCCGCAGCAGGCCCGAATGTTCAGGAACGTTAGGAATAACATTTTAAACTCTGTATTCACTAACAAATTTCATAAAAAATGTTAAACACATTATTGTATTAAAGTGACAATGTCTAGATGAATTCACTAAGGTACCATAGGGGCCTCCAAACATTTGCGGATTTTTAGAACTCGTGGGGACATCTTAGAATGTAACCTCTGCAAGTTCTGGGGGACCACTGTAATTCATTCATTCATCCTTTTCATTCATTTTCTCCCGCTTATCCGTAATTCGGGTCGCGGGGGCAGCAGTCTAAGCAGGCCCTCGCCTTCGACTGCTGCCCAATCCTCTCAGCACCGTCCCTTACGGTCCCTCCTGCAGGTGGTGAGCCCACGGGAAGGCGGCCCCACGTCACTCCGACGTCACGGACCTTGATATTTCCCTCGTAAGGGACCCCCGGAGCATAGAGGGTTAAGGGCCTTGCTCAAGGGCCCAAGAGTGGCAGCTTGGCGATACCGGGGCTTGAACCCCAGACCTTCCGATCGGCAACCCAGCGCCTTAACCGCTGGAGCCACCACTCCCCCCTCCCCCCCCACCACTGTAATTCGATGCAAAAAATGTAATAACAATATATATTTTTTTGATACCAAATATTTGAAGTAGGACTGCATGATATTTGTACTTACATAGTCTAAATGATTAATAATTTTATTTATCAAAAAATTGGGGGAAAATGTAAAAAAAAAACAACAGAATTTATATTAAATAAATTCAAATATCAAATATCTAGGGAAATTTAGCATTTTATTCTGTATGTCTGTAAATGTATATACTGTAGGTCTGGAAACTACTGGGGAAAAAAAGTTGAATAGTTTTTAAAGGTTAAGGGATTTTTAAACCCATTTTCTTTCATATTGTAGTGTTCTTTTAATTAATTGTTTAAACCCTATTTTACAGACTAATTTTCACAAATATTTTGCATGTGAAATTCTTATTTTGTGTATTTCTACATATTTTGTACCCACAAAGTTCTCCAAACAAAATATAGCAGTCTATTTTAACTTTATACCACATAATATTGTTCCAGTATATTAGACAAGGTGGAGGAAAACGGCTAAGTAGATTCAGAAACACAGTATGGTTAAAGAATCTATCAGCCTGGCTCGAAACCCTATTTAAGAAGGGGGGTAGCAGTAATTAAAGTGGCCATATGTTTACAGTCCCAGCAGACCAAGAATATCAGACTGAGGTCCCTAAAAGATGCAGTTTTACAGAGATTCGTGTTTTTCCCATATCTTGCGCAGGCTTCATTAATTATCTTATGAGTTGAATAAGATTTTAAATGAGGCAGAATGCTATGCATTGCAGCGGCCCTTGAGGACTGAAGCCTAACACTTGTGAATTAGACAAAACAATTCTGCCAAATTAATTAAATGTCAGTTACTTCATTGCTTATGTTTATATGCACATATATTTACATTAACATGATTTAATCATGCACTTGCTTACTCATGTAGACATTCACAAACTCTGACATTTGACAGAAAATGAACATCACTCCTTTGCTATTCCCCTTTCTGTCTGTGTAGGTGAGGCAGCTTTTAGCAAGGACAACAACTGTCTGAATGCAGCAAAGGCCTGCAACTTGAACGACACATGTAAGAAATACCGCTCGGCTTACATCAGCCCATGCACCAGTAGGGTTTCCACCACTGAGGTGTGCAACAAGCGCAAGTGTCACAAAGCCCTGCGCCAGTTTTTCGACAAGGTGCCGGCCAAGCACAGCTATGGTATGCTGTTTTGTTCGTGTCCATCTGGAGAACACTCAGCGTGCTCAGAGCGCAGACGCCAAACCATCGTGCCAGCATGTTCCTATGAGGACAAGGACAAGCCCAATTGTCTGTCCCTGCAAGCCTCCTGCAAGACCAACTACATTTGCAGGTGAGCCATGAGTCAGCTTTAGGAGCTTTTAGGCAGCTGCTAATGTCATTAAGAGTAAAGATGAATCAGCACTTTTTTAAAAAGCCTTTATCTTACCTGATGATGTGAGAGTCTAGGAAATGATGGCTCATACTATGTTTTTCATAGCCTGTGAGGTGATCTGATTCACAGTGGATTTTTATTTATTCCTGCTGCGTTACAGGTCTCGTCTGGCTGATTTCTTTACCAACTGCCAGCCGGAGGCTCGTTCGATATCTGGCTGCCTAAAGGAGAGCTATGCTGATTGTCTACTGGCTTACTCTGGTCTTATAGGTAAGTCAAAAACAAAGAGGAATCATCTCACCTAATACAGCAATCTCAAGGATTGCAGTAAAACGCAATAGGGTATTAGGTTATAGCATGTCCAAAAGAGCCAGGAAAGGTATTTTCCTTTTCTACAACAGTAAATTAACAGTTTTGTATTTATTTTTTATTAAAGACTGTCTCATTGATAATTTTTATCTGTTAATATGTAATGTTGAACATTAAATTAAATATCAGAACAGCCTTTATGCTTCTCTCTCACTTTATGATGATAAGTCAAAAATATGCCCAATGCACAATCAGCCCCATCCTGAAAACTTTCCCTATTTAAAATATCTTAAATTACAGCTTTATTTCTGACAGTTACAAAGTGCTAATCATGTTTTTAATACGTTTATGTGACCTAACCACTGTGAATATTGGTGATCTAGAAAATACTGCACATTGTTACACGTTTATGATATACAAAACAAAACATCATCAACATCCACCTCTAACCAGCCATGATGGATGATGTTGAAAAACTCACACACTCTAAATTAAAACCAATGAGAACATTTAGACCATGCCAGATAGTGTTTTGCATTTAAAGAATATCTAGTGCAATATACATGACATTAGTTCATAGTTGCTGTAGAGAACATAATTAAGGGAATTTGCCCGAAATACTATAAAACTTCAGTCAACATGTGATTATTTAAGTCTGAATTAATTGTGTGAATGTGAAAGTACAACCAATGTGGACAAACCTTTGGCGTACTTCGAGTCTGATAATGTAGTCAAGGAATACTTGATGTTTCGAGTCAATAAAATAAGTGAATGCTATGTAAAGAAATTAAAAAGTCTCTAACTCGACACAGGGACAGTGATGACGCCGAATTACCTGCGCTCAAGCATCAGTGTGTCTCCCTGGTGTGACTGCACCAATACCGGCAATAGCAAGCCAGAATGTGACAAGTTCTCCGAATTCTTCACTAACAACCGCTGTCTCCGTGAGTCCCCCTGTTCTTATTAATTCCTCACATTAGTATGCTCCTACATGTCTGATCCTGTTTGACTGGCAGCTTACTTGGTGTCTGACAGTTCATGCCGATGGTTGTACTACACAATAATGATTGACAAGAGTCTTCCAGTAAGACAAGTCATGCCAAATGCTGCTTTGTTGCTTCATTGTGATTATTCATTAAACATACCTGTAAATCAAATCTGTGAGCACTGCGTGAACATGGCATGCTTGTCAGAGGCAGTCAGACAGAAGGTAGACAGACAAATCACCCTTAAGTGAGACAGCTACAGGGAGGCCTTGAGAGAGAAAGGCAATAAAGCATTATTTGGGTGTCTGAGCTGGAGGGAAGTGGAAAACTGGCATTATTTTGTCAGCAGCTTATTCAGAAGCATCCATTTAGATCGAGTGGGTGTGGGGAGATCGACAGTGAGGAGATGGGAAGAAGGATATGTCTTTGTGAGGCACTGGTGGGAAGGACAGCAACGTCAATGCAGAATGTTACACTTTATATTATGACATTAATTGAAAATGCAGTTAGAGACAGATTGATATAGGCTTGTATAACACTAGTGCAGCTTAAATCTTGTACTGTGCATGCACTCATTAGCCATTACATCTAAACAATGAGAGGTAAAGTAAATAACATTGATTATCTCATTACAATGGTACCTGCCAAGGGGTATGATATATTAGACAGCAAGTAAACAGTTAGTTGACTTAGTTGATATGTTGAAGGCAGGAAAAATTGGCAAGCAAAAGGATCTAAAGACTTTGATGAGAGCTAAATTATGATAGCTAGACAACTAGTGCAGATCATCTCCAAGCAGGTCCTGTTGGGTTTTTCTTGTGTACAGTTGTTAGTACTAGGGCTGCAACAAACAATTATTTTGGTAATGGATTAATCTGACAATATATTTTATTGTTTTGATTAATTGGATACAAAATACATGTTTCAATGTTTTGCTTATTATAACTATATAAAACCCTAATTCAGGGTATTTGTGTATAAAAGTGTCCTTAAAAAATGCAAAAACATATTGAGTTTAACTGTCTTTAATTTAGACATTTTAAATCTTATAGTGGCTGCTTGTTAAGGGGTGCATGAGGGATTTCTTCTTGGAACAAATTCACTCATGCTGGGTTGTTTCTTTCTGTAAAAAAAAAAATAATAATAAAATAAAAAGCAGTATGAGTATGCAAGGTGAAGCAATTTGTATTAATCAACATTTATATTGTATTTTGTAGAATGCAAGTTGACAAACATGCTTAAAATAATCAATATAAAATAAAATACAACATTGTTTGACATTTTTTGTTAAAAAAAAAAATACACAGACATTTTGTTCATTTGTGAATATATAAGCATCTAGAACATTGAATTTATTTTTGTATCATAATTAAAGGATTTATGCATAAATTAAATATACAAACATTTAAAACAAGCATTGGAACGTAGTAAAGCTGCAGTAAATCATGTTTGAGAAAGGTAAGTTACTGTTGTAATAGACAAATGCTATTAAAATGTGTTAGTATGTCAGTGTGTATTCTTTTCGCGTGCTCGTGCATCACTGTGGTATTTCCATCCCACACAAACTCCAATTTGTAAAACTTATAAATAATATAATATATATAACATAATATAAAATGCTCCCATTGCCTTGGATGATTTGGGACACTTGTTAATGCTGCCGGTTGACCCTGTAATCCGCCATTTCCGCAGGCGGCGGTGTTTTCCTGCAGTCACGCTAAACCGAAACTTGAACAGCCCAACTTACCGATATTATGCAGATATGCACTACCTACTTAAGCATTGTTACATATCAAGTTTATGGCAAAAGGTATTCCCTAATAGTAATTCAACAGCCAGAATTTTTTTTTAATGATTTAGACAGTGTTCATGGTGTTGACCTGGTCTAAACTCCCAAATTTCAATCTGTGGGGTGTCCTGGACAAAATAATCTATGATCCATGGATTTCCCACCTCAAGCCTTACATGATTTGCATTGATTGACAGATACTGTACCACAGAACTCCTTCAGAGGTCTTGTTGAGTTCATGCCTTGATGAATCAGAACTGTAGCTAGCACAAGTCAAACCTACATAAGACTATGCAGGTGCTTTTAATGTTATGACTGATAAGTGTATAATGCAGACTATAATCTATGTAATTAAGTATGTAGTGTTTAATTTTGTGGGGCAGTAACCTGTAAAACAAATGCTATTTTATTTTACTTGATTTTACAACCCACAATACTAATACACAACATATGTCACCTATGATACAGCTATGGTAATTACATTGTCTTTCTTTCTGTTTAAAGGGAAAATGCAAAGCATATGTCAGAGAACAGAAATACATTTGAACGAGAAAAATAAATAAGTCTGATATATTCACAATATAGTGCAAGTTTCTCTTATAAACCTGAAATTACACTATAACTTTTCTCATAAAGTAATTTAAGTTCAGTGCCAAGGACCAGAATGTGCAGATACAGATCAGTGAAGCATTGTGCCAAGAGGCAGACATTATATTTACAGAACAGGCCATAAGCAACGATGAGGCAGCACAATGGAACTAAGTGCCTTTATGTTATGGTGCTGTACCTTTAAATAAAGTTAAGTCCAGAATTATTGGCACTCTTTAGTTTATATTTAATCAACTTTTATTATATTTTAGATATTTTGGATTCTCTCCAGTTTGGTCACCAGCCAGTTCTCGGCCACCAGCCAGCTCTTTCCAGTCAGGGCAGTTTAACACCCTTTTCTACATACATGAGCTCAAAAAAATGTGTGATTAGCTAAGATCTCTCAGAAATCTCAGAAATAGCACATATAATGAGTGATTATTTAAATTTTAACATTGAGAATTGTTACTGATATTTTTATGCAATCATTTTTGCCCATTCATTTGAAGGGTGGCAATAATGCTGGAGTGAACCAAAGAAAAGTTCCATTCTCTGAAGTAAGACATCCCTCTAACCCATTACACTCGAATATGGCATGTTTGCTCATGCAGACATTGAAACATGTCAGAACGTCTTTTATCCTCTTAGACTGATAAAAAAAAAAAAAAAGAATAGTGACCTTTCAAGGTGGTTAAAATAATTCATTCGTTTTAACGGCAGACACTTTGTTATAATGAGGCTTCGTTTTATCATCCAAAAATTACACCACCCTCCTGAGGCCTGTATGTTTAAGCAATAATACTCTTGTCTGGATCCTCCTATGAACTGGGGGATCTTTATCAGCTTATCGGCTCTGGCACAAAATAGAGTGGACCATACCTATTAATATTAGCTCAACACAAAACAAACAGTGATGAATGTAATTCGAAAGTTAGCTATGTGAACAGCATTTCAATTTTCATTGATGTATCTGTGTAGGTAATGCTATCCAGGCATTTGGGAATGGTACAGATGTTGGTGTGTGGCAGCCTCAACCTCCTATCCAACCAACTGGCCATTCCAGCACTGCTCATAGAGGACAGGAGAGGACAATTAATAGATTGGATGACCCAACATTTACAAATGATATGGACCCCAGCAATGGTCACCACCTCTACAGCTTCTGTGGAAACCTCCAGGTAAAATGTATTGAATTTATTAATGGACTGTGACTGGAAACTTGAAAATAGAAAAGCCAGAATATGTGTCCTAATGTCCTAAAGTCATGATGCACATTTTGTAATTAATTATTATATAATCAACCTATTTGCATGATCTTCTTACTATGACAGAAACTTGTGAATTTTTTTGGATTAGGAAGAGGTCAGGGAAAACGTCAAGGTATTTTGTCCAACATCAGTGTTGAACATCATTTATGCTCTTTTGGCTCTATTGCTAAATGCACACTGTTACACTCTAAAGTTACACTCTAAAAGCCTTTTCAGAAGAGTGAAGAAAAAAACCTATTTCTATATTAGAAGTTATGGGTTAGAAAAAAGATATACAGCAAGGACTTTCCACAAAAGTCTTAGATGCCTGTGCTTAGGTTGACCTGGTTTATTAATTACACCCTAATTACTGCCAATTGTTCTGCTTACACAGTTCTTCCCAGGTGGTAAATTGGAATTGTATGCCTTTGTTAATGATTGATTTACTCATTCATAAACAAATTCCACTTTGGAATGTATGCTTTTTAAATTTACATTTGGTAATGGCTTAACATTAGTATCACAGAATTTTTGAACATTTCACCCCAGGTTGCCGGAGGCTCTAATGCTGATTTGTGCAAGTGAGTCAGTGGCGCATTAGTTTTGGTACTACTGATTGGAAGGTTATGAGTTCAATTCCATGCCTCATCAATCTGCAACTGAAGGTCACAGAACAAGACCCTTTACCCTAACGGTTCTAATTTGTAAGTCACTGTGGAAAAAAGCACCAGGCAAATGAATGAATATAATGTAAGCTATGTGGGTGGAACTGGTTATCTAAGCCTTTGATGTAAACAGTGACACAGAATCTCCGATATCGACTAATTGATGCCACTGTGGAGATCTACACAGAAACACACACCAGCTGTGGCCCCTTACAGCGACATACAGCCTGTGTCAATATTGGAACCAATCGTTTGTTGAACAGATGAAGTTTGCTTATGAGATCTTTTGCTTTTCAGCTAGGACTCACTGGTGAGATGACATCTCATTTTTGACTGATGGTTAAGGGCTGTCATAATGATAATATAATGATATATACACACACAAACACACACACACACACACCCACACACACACATGCACACCCAAGCTGCAAGCCCTTTGTATAAAAGTGAGATACATCAAGTTACCACAGCTGTCATGTCATGGCTAATTAGCTGTCACATTAACACAAGAAAAAGCCTTAAGAAGGAAGTACCCATCCACACCACTGTACTCAAACACTAGCAGCATGCTGACTCACCCAAGCATCCTCTATCTGCCCTGATTATCTGCTTCATCTAACTTTGCCCAGCATGACAGACAGCTTCACACGCTTACACACAGAGGCTCAGATTATCTCCAGAATTCAGTGTGGCTCTTGGAATTTTAGACATTCCAAAGATTCCTGTTGGAGCATCTTAATAACCAAATCCGATCGCTTTAGATATACAGCCATATCTTCCACACAGCTATACATCATAATGTTTTAATAGTCATAATATGATTTATTAGTGGCCACATTTTTTTTTTCCGTAGAATAGACCTCCAGGAAGACCATTAATCATGTTTTGCCACAATTCTAGTCCCCAAAATTACTTCCATTCTCTCTGTTTTGCAGCAAGTTTATTATTTTCTTAACTCTCTTTGGAATCACTTTATCATGCCACCAATTCCATCTGTGTGTGTGTGTGTGTGTAAGATTGTGAATAGCACAGCAAAGTTTCATAAAAGCACAAAGAGTGTGGGTATTGTAATATATTGCTCTGTCATACACCCTAATGTAGTCTGTACTGCAGAACATAAGTATACTCACACTGCAGATCGATTAGTGAGAGACACCACAATGAGTGAATTCTTTTAATAATGTTAGATTTCATAGAGCACCAGGCTGACCAAGAAGACTTGTCTTAAATCCTAATGGGTATTTTATTAAAACAGAACAACCAGATGAATGTCTTACATATTTGTTTGTTGTCTCTCTGTTTAGGCACAGAAGCTAAAGGTGAATGTCACATTGGATGTTGTGTGTGTGGTAAGTAGCTCATATTCAGTGTGTTAGTTAAAATACCATGAATATCATTAATGCTCATATTTTTCCAATTACATGTTAAAGATAGAATTAAATTGCTATACAATGACAATTTATTTGTTTGATTATTGGGCTGATTAAGGGTTTTAGTGTGGACCATTTCTGAAACTCATTTGTAGGGTTCTATACAGATCCTATAATTTGCAGCAACAGACCTAAAAATAAAAATAAAAAAAATAAATAAATATATATATATATATATATATATATATATATTATATATATATATATATATATATAATATTTTATGAATGCAGTCCAGCTAAACAGATTAGGCTCATCATTTAAAAAACCAAAATCATGTTGTTTTTTTTTCCTGAGCTTTCTACTGACAGAAGGCATGAGAGTCCAGTAGACATTATACAAATCAAATAAATAACCAGACTAATAATAATATCTAATTATACTGTGTAATAGCTATAATACAGGTGGATTGTGATTTCCACCACTGCAACACAATTATAATAAATGTATACCCAGGCTATAATTAATGGCTCTGTAGGCCCACACCATGAGAAGCTTTACACATTCCCCGCAAAAACATATCATAAACCTTTTTTTTATGTGCTAGAAGTAATTATGTTTACATTTTATAAGTGTATCTCATCTAAATTTCATCATAAATGCTTATTAGCTCTTACCATTCTGTGATCCACAGGACCCTCCTCTGGCTGACCCGAGTAGCTTCAACGCTATATCAGGAAGCTCATCCAGCCTCGTCCACTCAATCGCCATCCTCTTTGTTCTCCAGCTGCTGAATTTGTAGCCGCAGTCTTCGTTCCAGGCTGCTTCTGTAAAATACTCAAACACAACTGATGCCGTACCAAGTGTGATGTCTAGATGTGCTAAAGCCAATTTCCTTCTTTGATTCCTGATGGATAAAAAAACGAAGACAGTGTCACTGACGTGGAAATTGAAAAGGCCACTGATCAAAAATAAATAAAAAGTGAACACTTTGTCACTGTTTGCTTTTAATGTAGTAACTTGTATTGGAAATTATCATTTGTTTTGAAGGTTTATCCATCTGTGGTGTTGAAACGGAGTTGCAGAGAAAAATCAGGATCATTAAATGCATTAAGATGGACCCCCTACTGCAGCAAGTCCCTTTTGGCTAATGGAAAAAGACTGAACAATTTACATATGTTAATTTTCCTAGAGACAAGCTAAACTCCTGCACTCAGCTGTCCACGCTACAGCCAAAATCCCACATCTCTGAGAAAAGCATCTGCCTTCTAATCCAGCCCAATAGCTCTTTCAACAGTCATGGTTTCCCCTGTGTGTCTCCAGCATGGCCCTGATACAGACTGAGCCTTAGGGCAAAAGCATGAGAAGACAAAAAAAAAAAAAAAAAACTTTCGGACTCTTTTACATACACAGGAATTTTTTTTTCTGCTTTATGTTTCACAAGCAAGACTTTAAAAGCTGAATGTTAAGCATCAATTGCATTTTTTTTTGGTGAAGAAATATTTATTTCCTTTGCTTTTGTAATGTCACAAATGTTTAGCCTTGTAATTTTTCCAAACAGGAATTTTGCAAATTTATGCCACATGACCACTGCTGGGTAAAAATATCACCTGATGTGTTTTAGCTGTGTACATTCATGTTAAATGAGAAGCGAAAAAGAGACAAAGATTTGAACATTAAAAGCCGTAGTCATGAATTTGATAGTATTGTACATGCTAGGACGCTTTTGTGCTCACAACAGGTGTAAAGACTGTTTACTTTAATTGATCTAGTCTTTTTGTTAGCTGAAACCAGCCTGGCCATGCTAGTCTGTTCGCTCATCAACAACTGGTTGTGGGGGTTTTTTTCCTGTTGTATTTCCCAGCATTCTGTGCAAAATATAGACATTATTATCTGTGAAAATCCCAGGACATCAGTTTCAGAGATGCTCAACCAACCATGGGACTGTCACTGAGATCAGTTTTTTCCACATTCTGTCATTTGATGTAAACATTAAAATAAAGCACCTGGATTTTTTATACATTGCACTGTTGCCACTTAATTGGCCAATCAGATTTACTGTATGCATGAATGTGCAGGTGTTCCTAATTAACTGGATGGTGAGTATTTCAATGCTGTGTATTATTCAATAGTGTATAACTAATGATTTCATTAATAATTTGATTCTTTTTAACACTCAAAAATTTTGGGTCTCTTTTTTGCTTCTAAATAAAATCAAAGCAAACATCACCATACACAAGGATGATGATTCGATCTAAAACACCCCTATGTATAATGTACTGTAAAATAAGTGAACATGGTTTTTCTCTCTCTCTCTCTCTCTCTCTATCTCTCGAGCTCTTTTAGACGAGGTGTTCATAAAATTCAGCATTGTCGTGGTACTGTGAACCGTTCAAGAAAAAAAGAAATAAAATGAAATAAGTGCACATGTATAATAGGGCTGTAAGTAGTGATGCAATGACAAATACATTAAAGGAATCAAGGAGAAGCCTTTAATCTCTGTGAGATCTTTGTCTTTAATCTTTGCGCTTTCAGAAATCCTACATCATTGCATATAATACAAGCCAGGCCACTTCACATCTACTGAGTAACAGGAAATAGAGAGGTCCCGCTAATGAGACTGAGAGTCATACTTATAACTATGGTTTATAACATAGATGTGAAATGCAATAATCTCTTTGTTTATTGTTAAGTGACTACAAGGAACCTAAGAGTTAAGGTTACCAATTAGAGGGGTGTATAAGTGGTGGTCAGCTGAGAATCACAGCCGTGAATCACATGCCCAACACACACACACACACACACACACACACACACACACACACACACACACACACATAATCTAATGACCATGGCTGTCCATCTGCTCAGCTAGAACAGTAAGACACTAAGTCATCTGAGCACTGATTTAGGAGAATTATCCAGATTCCCATTTCTGCTCAGTTATTCCATTCAGAACAAAAAGGCAGAAATCCAGCAGATGCCATGGGATCTTTTTAGCACGTTAAACTTCACTACAGTTGACAGTTAAATAATGTGTCATAAAAACACTGGCTATTGCTTTGTCTCAGTTTCCCTCTCGCTGGTAGTTAAATAAAAGTATTTGTTTAAGCAGGAGCAACATTCATAAATCACACCATATAAGCAGATTAGAAATCAATAATAGTTTTAATAGTGATGTGGAAGTGCACCATGGATAGTATGCGACTCCATGTCAAAGGAGGGTGCACACATTTATTCACATAGAGGTTACATTTAATGTAGCTAATCCAATTACTGGCATGTTTTAGGGAGGTTGAGGCAAACCAGATAATGTAGAAGAAACTCAGACATAAAGAGAACATGCAAATATCTAAGTGATAATGACATTGTCATAGTGTCATAAAAAATATGTTTTTATCTGGCAGACTTGGGTATAAGGACGAGGCTGGTGTTTCAGCATAGCAGGATGTTTTCGTGTTTTAACTCCCCTCAGGGCTTTAGGTCTGTATTACCTGGATTGAAATATTGTGTTGCGGTGACTCGATGCTGCCTCGGTGTCGGTCTGCCTGCTCTGCTTATCAGCCTGTTTTAACTCTAACTCCTAGCAGGCAGGATTAAGCGATAATAAGGGGCGCAGAGTGATTGTCAGTCAGATCACATCTGTTTGTTGCACCAGGGACAATAACACAAGGACACAGTCTGTCCCCATTACATACAATGGATAAACGGAGTCGTTCCGTTTTCCTTTTTTCCCCCCACACATTTTTGTATATACTGTAATTTGTTGCTGGGAAATTCCTTTGTAAGACACTGCAATTTGTCTGCTAGTGTTGTTTTGTAAATATAATTTTAAATTAAAAGCTGCCCAGAACAGAAAGTCAAACATAAAAAATGATTTGCAGACATTTCAGTGATGTTCTAAATTAAACATTATATCAGTAGTTTAAAATGTAGCAGCTTTAGACAATAAATATTTAAGAACCTTTTTAAGTAAAGAACATCGAACACTACAGGAAAGAATCAATTGAGGAAAGTAGAGGAGAGGAGAGGAGAGGAGAGGAGAGGAGAGGAGAGGAGAGGAGAGGAGAGGAGAGGAGAGGAGAGGAGAGGAGTGGAGAAGAGAGGAGAGGAGTAGAGGAGTGGAGAAGAGAGGAGAGGAAAGGCGAGGAGAAGAGAAGAGAGAAGAGGAGATGAGAGGGGGAGAGGAAAGGAAAGGAGATGAGAGGAGGAGAGGAGAGGAAAGGAGAGGAGAGGAGAGGAGAGGAGAGGAGAGGAGAGGAAAGGAAAGGAAAGGAAAGGAAAGGAAAGGAAAGGAAAGGAAAGGAAAAAAGGAAAGGAAAGGAAAGGAAAGGAAAGGAAAGGAAAGGAGAAGAGAGGAGAGGAGAGGAGAGGAGAGGAGAGGAGAGGAGAGGAGAGGAGGAGTGGAGAAGAGAGGAGAGGAGGAGAGGAGTGGAGAAGAGAGGAGAAGAGAGGAGAGGAGGAGAGGAGTGGAGAAGAGAGGAGAAGAGAGGAGAGGAGTAGAGGAGAAGAGAAGAGAGAAGAGGAGATGAGAGGGGGAGAGGAAAGGAGAGGAGAAGAGAGGAGGGGAGATGAGAGGAGGAGAGGAGAGGAGAGGAAAGGAGAGGAAAGGAAAGGAAAGGAAAGGAAAGGAGAAGAGAAGAGAGGAGAGGAGAGAGGAGAGGAGAGGAAAGGAAAGGAAAGGAGATGAGAGGAGGAGAGGAAAGGAAAGGAAAGGAAAGGAAAGGAAAGGAAAGGAAAGGAGCACAGAAGAGAGCAGAGGAGAGGAACAATTTGCTGCTGCTCTGTCAGTGCTAGCTATTTAGGGTTGAAAGTAACAGTAGGCATCAGACTGTTTACATTGCATTGAAGCGATGCTCTCAAATAAAATTAAAAAATGAAAGAAAAGAAAAAAGAAAACAGAGGCGAGATTTAATATGATCTTACGAGCCTATTGTGAGGATTCCAAATGCTTCATTGTACTTGCACAGCTTGCCAGATTTGCATCGGCTCTGTTATGAGCTGTGAAACCAAATGAAAAGCAAAAATGATACGGTGGCAAATAAATGAATAACGTGCCTGATTTATCTCGGGTAGCTGTTCAATGAGAAAGCAGCCCTGATTAGAAGGAAACATGTTTCTTTGTACAAGTATATCAATAGCAACAGCAAAACCTCGATGCTTAGAAAGAGACGGAGAGAGCGAGGGAGAGAGAAAGTGACCCGTCGCCCTGAGATAATGACTTTCTTCAAATAAAGGGAAGGAGCCAAGCAGGAGAGATGATGTAATCAGAGTGTACTGTCTGCTATGAGAGAGGAAATTATATCTAATTAATTCACCTCTGACCTCAGTGCCTGACATCACCCACATTTTCACAGAACTCTTTCCCCTAACCCTTACTGCAGCACTCACCTTTACCTTTCCACAGAAAAGTAGTTTTTCCAACATAAACACTTTGCTTTTTTAATGCTATTGTGTGCAGTAAATGTCAGGCTGCGTGTATCTGGTTTGAGAGATCTAGCGAGAGCATGTGTGCAGAGATGATTTCTCCTCAGAGTTGGAGACAGGTAATAAGCCGGGATAAGAATTTGACTTACTGATAATGTTGACAATGTTTGACCCCATTTTAGCAAACTCTGAACTAAAGAGTGAGACAGCTCTTCACTCTTACTACACAAGAATACCGAGTGACTGAGATGTGCTCAGAAAGTCAAGTGAAGCTCAGCTGAAATGAATCAGCTAAAAATAAATATGGGGGAAAATGAACCAGAGGAATTTTTACAAATGTTTAAGACTGACTACATCTGCTTCATGCACAAAGTTATCAAAGATGATTATTTTTTTTTTTTTTTTAACAGATGAGAGAAAAGAGAAAAATGACGAATCCAATCTTTAATGTTATGAAAGAGTCTTAACCTTCCACAATGTCTTCAAATTTGGTAATTGAGCAAATTGCTAAACTGATCTCGAATACTTGCAGCTCTCATGAAAAATCACTACTCACAGATCATCCATTCACCTCAAAAGCCATGATTTCACTAAGCACACACTAGCGACAAGTGCAACACATCAGAAGACGTGCTTTAAACAAGCACCAATCTGGTGGAGGAAAAAAACATGTTGAACGCTGCTAAAGAGGTTCCTAAGCTGGGCTCAGAGACACAGGACACATAAGGCAAATAAGGGACGTATTGTTCTTGTAAACAAGAATAATGAGTCTGTATAGTGCACATCCTCCACATTCATATAAGGCAACTAAAATGGCGGAGGATAAGTAAAGCCTTTGTGTCCACATCAACTATATCTATGCAGCCTGCAAGTATGAAAAAAAAAGAGCAGACGTTGAGAGGGAAATGACAGTGGCACACTGAGAGCTCAGCCAGGGCATGGATCTGCTTAGCAAGGTCAGCTGTTTGTCAATTTCCAACCAGAGGTCGTGGCTCGGTTCAGGAGGCACTCAAGGAAGTTTGAATAAAAGAAGCGTCTGAGAGCGCAGGCAGAAAACAAAGCAGAACAAAGGGCAAGCTAAGCACATATGCAATATTCCAAAGAAGAGTTTGTACAACCTGAGGGGAGAAGGAAAATTACTATGTAGGAGTTGTTGCATGATTGACCACGAGCGCATTTCACTTCACAGGAACTGACTGCTCAGCCTACGCTCTTAGGTAAAATACTGCTCTGCAAGATGGCATTTCCATCAAATACTCAACAGGGTGCTTGAGTAAATGTACTTTCGCTTTAAAGCCAGTGTTCTCTTCCGGTCAAAATGTCTTGTTTGAACTTTTATTTATTTATATTTTATTTTTTTAACTAAAGGTGGAACATCTGTACACATTTCTTTTTATCACTTAGCTTAAAAATATTGCATAGAGATACTACAAATAATGATTTAATGTTTGTACTGCTGCTTTAAATATCCTGTATATGATCAGTCTTGTGTATAATGTTTTGTTGTTGTTGTTGTTGTGTCATCTTGGTAAATCTCTGTGGTATAGGCAGAATAATACTTGTTGGTTTTCTTCTAAGTGATAACAAGCCACCTTAAGAGTGGATAATTTTTTTTTTTTAGAAATGCATGGTGTGTTGTGCATCATTCCATACAGAATTCATATTTGTTTTACACTTTATGGACAAAAGTACTGGGATATGACTTTGCCAGTCACATGTGGATTTACTGCTAAACTTGGAGACACACAATTGTATAGGATGCCTATAGATGCGGTAGCATTAAATTTTTCCTACACTTGAATTTGGAAACTCAAACCTGTTCCAGCATGACAATGTCCCTGTGCTCAAGGCAAACTTAATAAAGATACTGTGTACATGTGTAATTGTAGTGGAAGATCTTGCATGGCCTGCTATAAAAGCTCTGACCTCAATCCTGTTGGAATGAACCTTTGGGATGAATTGGAATACTGACTGCACCCCAGACCTTACATCCATACCTGACATTTCCACAACCACACTCCAAAATCTAGTGGTAAACCCTTCCAGAAGTGGTTATTATAACAGCTCATGGGCACTAAATGTGGAATCGAATGTACAGAAACACAAATATTATGGTCAGGTGTCCACAAGCTTTTGTACATTCGGTGTCTATATAATGCAGGGACATAAGCTGGGACAAAATGATTTGCTGCTAAGTAGTGATAATATCAAGATTAAATGCTCTATAATAAAATAAGATTTGCTACACTACAGGTAAACTTTGCTGAGCTCAGATCACTCAAATAGTTGTGTTACAGCAAAGCTTGCTTTTTTAACTAGGGAAGAAAAAGAGAAAGAAAGACAGATATTTACGGCTTTATGTGATTTTGGCACCAAAAGATAAGTGAAATAGCCGAGCCATCGCTCAGCGTCTGTCTCCCCCTCTGTATTAGCTGTAAGCCACACACTCATTAATATCTCTTAATGTTAGCAGCAGACACCTTGATTTACAGTGGCCACGTCCTGAAGCTATAAGAGCAGAGGGATCCCTCACTCCACTCGTCTACTGACACATCCATCCGAGACACACAGCAATTCGGAACACACACTCGCGTGAGTTATAACGCTGCTACAGCTAGATTCATTTCCATGAAAATGCTATTTGATGCTCATTCCTGAAAAAAGAAGTGAGGAGAGAGTGTGAGGGGAAGATGCATTTCCATCTTAATGTTTTATGAATTTTAAGACCGTCGGAAAGACAGAATGCAAAACGTCACGTTTCCATCAGCAGCTGTTAGCAGAGTATTCTGAAGTGAGGCATCTAAAATGGTGTAATCAAAAGAGTGGCAAGCAAACAGGCACACACACACACACACACACACACACAATAATAAAATGTCTTTCCTCTTTTCATGGCACTACTATATGAGCAAATACAAAACAGACAAAAAGCCCACTACAGAAAGAGGTTTTTAAAAAATTAAATAGTAAAATATTTATCATTCAGTCATCGTGTGGCCAATAAAAATATTTATGAGACAAACAACAAGGTCAGATTTTGTGAACTGAATAGAAATGACTGGCCAAAAAAAAAAAAAAAAAAAGATTTTATGGGAATAAAATTACTTCGTGTCTTTCGTTTTTTTTTTTTTATCATGAGATTTTTTTGATAAACATTTTTTATGTTCTTAAAGATCATTAGCTACATCATGAAAAGGGAAAACTTATTTGTATGTCAAATTTATTACTTTTAACTGCACTATGTGGACACCAGACAATAAGGTTCGTACTGTATGTGTTTTAGGAATGGCCTATTCCACATTTATAATATCCTCCACTCTTTTGGAAAGACGTTCCATTAGATTTTGGAGAGGCTTGCGCAGATTTGTTCTAATTCAGCCACAAGGGTGTTAGTAAAGTCAGGTACTGATGTGGGGTGAGGAGGCCTGGGATGCAGTGTTCCAATTTATTCCAAAGGTGGTCAAGATGTCAGAGCTCTACAGCAGGCCACTCAAGATCTTCAAATCCATCTCATGTAAACCAAATCTTCGTGGAGTTTGCTTTGTGCACAGGGGCGTTATCATGCTGGAACATGTTTGGGATCTCATAGATTAAGTGGAGAGAAGATTTTATGATCCCCAATACATATCCAATACAATGACCATGGTGTGGTAACAATTTGGGGTAGAAACACAAATGGCAAAAAAGTCAGGTGTCCAAGTGTTCAGGACTCTGTAGTTCTTCAGCGACAGTCTGCGCACATCCTCTAATGTGCATAGAGCTATGCACTCTGCTCCCCGGAGTGTGTTTATGGACATTAGTCAGCAGTGACAGCTCACTCTGTCTCCGTCACTTTGAGTAACATTTACACCTGAGCAGACTCCCTGTCTAATTAGAGTCTAGTGACACACATGCGGTAAAGCACAAAGGTCTGAGTAATTTTCGGGAAAGACAGAATGTCCCGGAACTCATCAACTCACCTTCTGCATAAGAATACCAAGTACAAAAAGGAAAAGACACAGACATTTACGTCCTCATTTGTAGCTGTCAGGATTAGGACATACTGTTTCTTTGGAGTAACAAACCAATACCACAAGAATGCTGTTCAGTTTCAGGGTTGCCAGGTCTGACTTATGAACAGCGTATAAACCAGTTAAAATAAGAAATGATCATGTATTTTCCAGGCAATAAACACTTTCTCTGCACTTTATGATGAACACCTGTAGACCTGCTCCTTCACATGATTATTTATCCAGTCATCCAGGTGTGAATCCTGCAGAAACCAGCCATCAAGTTACGCTCACATCAGCTATCAGAACGGGGGGAAATGTGAGGTCAGTGATTGTGATTTTGGTATGATTGTTAAATATATTTTTATAATCTCCAGAGTTTACTTAAATGGTCCAATAATAATAATAATAATAATAATAATAAATCAGTGTGTCCAATATTTGTGCAGATGAAAACACCTACTTGTTGAAAAAGATGAATAAATATTGAAGAAAGACGACAGTAACTCGGATGACCAAAATGCATCTCAAAATGCACAACACACAGCACCCTGAGGCAGAAACCACTTCTGTCAGCCAATAAAGCTAAAGCTGCAGTGAGCATAGGCTCACTAAACCTGGACTGTCAAAGAATGGAAAAAAAACAAAGCCTGGTCTGATCAATCTCCATTCTGCTGAGGCACATAAAGATCAGGGTCTATATTTGGCACCAACAACATAAATCCATAAACCCAACCTGTCTTTTGTCAGCAATCCCGGCTGGTGCAGGAGTTGAAATGCTTTAAGCACACTTTAGGCCTATTAATACCAATCAATCATCACCTTAAAGCCACAACCTAATTGAATATTATTACTGAGAATATGCAAACGATCGTAGTCACAATTTAATTATCTTCTTATGGCTACTTCTATAAAGATAATTGAACATGTCACAAAACAAAAGTGATCTCAAAATGGTTTTATGAACATGACAATAAGAAGAATGTTCTCCAACTGAACCTGGAAGAGCACCTTTTGAATGTGGTAGAACAGAGAATTTGCACCTGAAAAATCCTCAGGATTTGTTCATACAGTGAAGTACAGAGAGGAGATGGAACGCTATCCATCTCACCCCCAAAACGAAATCATCCACTGATTGGCTGTTGCAGTAGCGGGTTGTCGACTTGCTTGTTTTTTTTTTTTTTTATCACACAATATTAACGGATTAAAGGATTCTTTTTGCATTTTCATAAAAACACACTATTTGAAAAAATGCATGCAATAAGTCAAACTTCCCAAGCAGAGACAATTTACAAGAGACAAGGTAACACAAGTAAAGATTTATCACAGACCTGGCAACACTGTTTAAGCTTAAACTGTATGTGAGAATATTATTGACATGCTTTACCTAAAAACAGATTTCTGGATCAGCCCAAAGAGTGCAAAACATCAGTGGCCCTATGAATCGTGTTTTATTTTTTTCCAGTCCATCTTTAAAATACACTGAAAATAAATGATATGCACTAAAGAATGTGTTTCATTCATATTCCACATTTTGTGAGACTTTACAGTGAGATTCCTGTGTAATGGGACTGTACATTGTGCTCCTACTGCATACAACTACTTGCATTCAAAAGCAGGCTTAAAATAAAAAAAATAAAAAATCCTGATCAAAACAGAAGTCATGTTCACAGACGACTTTCTGAAAGTAACTACAAATGCCCAGAGTAGTCTCCTCGAGCAGCTGCAATAAACTGCAACTGTATGGAAAATAAGAAAAAACTGGTTAATAAAGCTAGATACAGGACTTCAATGACTAAAGTACAAAACAGAGGTATTACACAAGAATCAGTTATCAAAACAAAACTAACATTTCTTTTTCACAAACATTGCAAAAGACAAGTTCATCATCATCATCATCATCATCATTAATCACCTCCACAATGGGCATTGTACAAAGGATGGACCCTAAAAGAAATGTGTGGCCTTTTTTATGTTCTTTATTAAAAACAGAAACAAGAATAAAAACAAAATTGGAACAAAAACCATTAGAACACCGAGCTGAAGAAGCAATGATTCACATTTGACATGTTTGTGTGCTACACAAACGTATGAGGCGAAGAGCGTTGTACACTTCCTTGCATGTGTTGTTCTTCAGGTCCTGCGGTGGTAATATTGCTAATGGCTCTCTCAGCTGGAGGGAAAAAGTGCATGAGCTGTGGAAAAGTCTGTCCTAGTGGAATTCCTGTGAGACCAGGATGAAGTAGGTGGAGTTAACTTCCATGACTGCAAGTCTCGAGTAGACCAGCAGTGTCCTTAAACAAAGCCCACCTGCTGCATTCACAATATGTGAAACGTAAAAGACCAACAATCCATTACAATGCAATGTTTTACCACAAGGCCACGAGATGATCCTCTTTTCATTCAGTACCAAATCACTCTCGAAAAAAAAAAAAAGGAGGAAAAGAACATTAAGACAAAAGCTTCCCTAGCCGTTAAATCATTAGAATACTATACAACTGATTCCCGGTATTACATCTCATTCTGGTGAGTTCGTCATTTTAGCGTCTGTTTCTACGACTGGCAGATGAGGAGCTGTGTTCTCCCAAACTTGGTTTTATATTCTAACTCATTAGAAAAAAGAAAATTCATTTTTTTTTTTTTTGACTTAACAACTTTTAAAGCATATAGTGTGTATGACATGCAAAAGCTTTGCAGGAAAAGCGGACAGATGAAACATAGAAACTTTGCTAGTATATGTTATTTTAGTCAAACATGATCGGTTTTTCCCGAATCTTTATTATTTATATATATATATATATATATATATATATATATATATATATATAACCAGCAGCAAAAGTTCATTAGCTTAGACAAACCTAACAGCTCTTCTGTGCTACAGATGACAGAACGTGTTGGATTTAAAATACAAAAGCTCAACTGGCTACAAATGCAGTTAATGGTAAATAAGAAGCTGTTTAGCAAACACAGAGTCTACTTGGCAAGCAAAGAAACGGGCTTTTCACCCATATACAATACCGTGGAAAGTCTATAACGTCACCTGTGAAAGGCTCTACTGCTGAGAAAGCAGTGTACATCACACACGTCCTCACTCTGTCCTCACTGAGAAAAAAGGTAAAAACCTTTTAAAACGAGGGGAATGGCAGTCTGGCAGCTGCGAGTGGGAGGAGTCAACACATTTTTTCCTCCCTTCAGAAGAGGTCACAACTAGAGCCTTGAATCTCAAACAGTACTGAATTTAGAGACTTTAGAGAAAAAGTTTAGGCTCTGTCAGACAGGACTTGTGGTGTGATATGTAAAAGATCTGCAGAAGAAATAGTGAAATGTGCTGGGAGACCCATGTGCTGGAGTGCAGGAGGAGTTTGATACAGGTGTAGTGTTAAGGAGGAGGAGGAGGAGGAGGAGGACAAAGCACTCTGCTACCTAGCAAAACCCCATCAGCGGGGGCCTCTCTGTGGAAACAGGTGGTGCCGGGGACCCGCAGCAGTGGAACACGGCACAGCTCTTTGGAGGGAGAAAAAAAAAGAAGTCCAGATAAAGATGGCAGCCTCAGAGGATGTGCGTCTCACACACAGGTGCCTTGATGAGCTGTAGGCAGAGCTTTGCGGTTCTTTAAACCTGGATTCTTCTCTTTAAAATCCATGGGCTTCTGCTGGGAGGTGTCGATCAGCGCACTAGCTATAGCAATACCTGCAAATAATACACACAAAAAAGAGAAAGAAAGAAAACACACGGTTACATAGCTGCTGGACTCCAATCATACCAAGCAAAAGCCCACACATAATCATTACCATAATATGAAAGAAATGAACATTTCAAAGCAAGCTTATAATTCATAACCAAGGCAGAGGTTGTGTAAACCATGTTTAGTTATTAGGAATTGCAATTCAAATTTTTCTTGTGCGTTTTAGATACAAGTTCCAAAATTAGCTCACAGGAGAAAAATCAGACCAGGAACAGAAAAAATTTTACTCACATAAGCAGCTTCACTTTGTGCAACTAGACACTGCTTAAAATACTTAAAATACAATGCTGTGATGTAGCGAGAACACGTGAACTTGAGCCTATTTTATAAAATAGATAAAATGCAAAAAATTGTACTCCTGAAACAAACATCTAAATCTAAACTTTACCCTGTCAAAACCACCCTGTCAAATCCACACTGACTAACAGTTTACAGACACATTTTCTGTCAGAAAAACACCTTTTGATAATGATTACATTTCACATTCACCTGAGAAATTAAAATCTAGGACTGGGATTTTCCCAATGATCTGGTGTAAAACAAAGCAAAAAATCATTCAAGTACATCACCTTTTTTTTTTTTTTTTTTAAATCAATTTTTCCTTTTTTGTGCTTTTGTTGTGGGGTATCCCTTACACATCTCTAGTGTGCAGTGAGCTTGGCCCAGAGCCCAGTGTGCCCTATTTATTCACAAAAAAGGAAAAAAGGAAAAAGCCTTAGCCACAGTCCCCAAACCATTTTTCTCCCAAATCATTCCTAAAACAAAATAGCTTTCACCTGGTTCAGCTCCCTCACTGCTATTTGAGCAATACAATTATCTGAGGGGAACAATTCATTACTAGAAAAACGGCCGGCCGAAATGAATTGAATTTAGCTTGCCAAGCATAAACCATGGCTGCACCAAGCAACCAGGATTTACATCCAAGATGTGAAAAGACTCTAAGACCGCCATTCAAGCCTGCTTTAATTTACTGGATTTATTAGCCATCGTGGCTGAATTGTCAACATGTTCGAAGAAGTTATAGCCGTGTCGAGTTTAGTGCAAACGCTGTGATTCCCAATAATCTCACATTTAAAAAAAAAGCTTTAGTGTGTTTATTTTTGTTTATGGTACCAACACTATTTTTTTTTGAGTTGCCTGGTAACATGACCGCACTTTCTCTCTGAAAAACTAAGTGCAAGTACGAGTCAGAATGAAAAAAGGCATGATTGCCCAGATCAGGTCCTTCGGGATTAAGCTCAGTACATGCTGCAAGGTGTTTTTTTTTTTCCCCAGTGTGTTTGAACAATTCATCTGCTATAAATCTTGGAAGAAACAAACCTAGCAGCATTGGCTTGGTGCTTGTCCCTACACTTACAGCCTTGGAAATTGGTTTTATATAATCAGAACCGGACACAGTACAGTAGCTGCGACGTGATGACGGTCAACATGACCGCACTGTGCTCCAAAATTTTACACTGACTGGCTGCGAGTAGGTGATGACTTTTCACCCTGTTGCACTTTAGAACCAAATCTACAGCTTTATGGACTCTATCAGCAGTGACAACGAGGAACAAAAATATTTGCTGTACACTAGCTGCCATTTTAAGGAATATTATTTGCTTTTTTCGCTCTGCTTGCCTCTAATGACACAACAAGACAACACGAAACAGCTACCCTTCAAAGTGAAAGCTCTTTTTTTGCACCGTTGCACAACAGCAGTAGTAGCTGCTGCTTTTATCCATTTTGAGTTTGTATGCTTGTCAACCAGGACTATTAGAAGAGATGCACTGAAACAGGAGGTTTTTCCAGATCAGTCAGTTTGTGATGAGGAAGCTGAGCTGAGGTTTCATAAAGCAGCAGGTTGATTGACAGATCAGCTGTGAGAGGGAGGGATAGACAGGCTTTTCTCTGTCAGCACTATCACTTGCAGCAGATGAGTTTATTAAAGTAGGCATTCAAAAATCACCAAAACAGAAAAAAAAAATACAGGGTTTTTTCCCCCCCAAAAAAACATTATATTGCTGTATAATTTAGTGTTTTAAAATCATTTTCTGGAAACATTTCTCAGGCTTCCACAGCACTGCATCTACAGTAGCTCACAGATAATCATAGACCAGCAGAATAATACTGCAGCTTAAATTTAGTGCCTTCACTTTTTTATTTGTATTTATTTATTTAATGAAATATTTTACATATTAACCCGAGTTAATTACCCGAGTTGGTTTTTTCCTTGCCGCAGTCACCACTGGCTTGCTCATTAGAAACCATTATAATGAACAATCTTATTTATTCTTTATTGCTGCATTATCGGTGTGAAGCTGCTTTGAGACAATGTCCATTGTTAAAAATGCTATACAAATAAAAATGAATTGAAATTGAGGAAAAAAAAAACCTGGAAAAGCAGGAGGACTGGACAAGACCTTCCAAAACAAAGGAAGGAAGAAACAGAACTTATGGGTTTTAATCATGTTGATGCTGTAGCCAGCAGGGTTGCCATATCACAACCTCCAAATACAAAATCATCCTTAAATAATCTCCTATAAAAAAAAAAAGAATTAACAAACTTATAACAAAAAAAAGCATGACGTAATATGGGGGGGGGGGGGGTATTTGAATGAGTAAAGATTTAAAATAAATAAATAAATAAATAAATAAATAAATAACAACAGAATCGAAAACTCCCTACTTATTACTGGATAGAGGTTATACTTGGGAACAACACAACCCTCAACGTCAAAGACCGAGACGAGCAGTTACCGTACGTGTCTCGGTTTACATGTAGGAATTAGCCACAACCCCTGATGCTCTTTCCCAGACCAGAGACATGGAGCCCAAGAGCGAGGTGAGTCATTATGGTGTAAGTGGATACGACGAACAGACGCACATCAGCAACACCAAACCGCAGGCATGGATGAAAATGGCTGACTTCCTGTCTGAGCTCAGGTTTCTTGTCTCTGCATTATCTTATGCACATAAAAGACATGTAATCCATTTCCAACCACTCATTACAAATGTGTCTACGGTAAGATAAATCTACATTCGCTTCAATTCTGACAACAGTCCCGCTTTCGACCACTTCTAACCGACGGCCATTCCACAAGAACTGAGCTGAATGTCTCATTATAGCACGCAAATACATTCAAATATCCACCATCAGAATAAAAAGCATTGTTATGCAATTAAAGCGAGAAAAAAGAGAAACGGCACACCGATGGCAAAATGAGTCAAAATTACAGCAGGTCCTTCCATCTTTCACAGGAACCCTGATACAGTACATGAAGTGGGCACATGCTGTTTTTAGACAGTATTTGTGACTCAGTTGTGGCCAATCTGTTGCTGATAAAAAGGTTCGAGTGTTAGCACTGAGAGGCAGTGAGGTTTTCGCCATGCTTTTAGCACCTTCAAGTCTCCGTCAGAATCAGAAGGGTGCACACTGGGCGGCGTGCGCTGAACGTGTTACTCAAAAGCAGGTTTCGCGAGAACACACTAAAAGCAAGCGAACGCAGGAAAAGTGTACTGAGACACATCTAGCAGTGAGAGTGTAATACCATGATTAATGTGGGTAAAACATTTAATGTTTATATACTGCCCTCAACATCAGACAGTTTATCTGCACTGTTGCTTCAGACCATCTTGCCCTCAACCCTGACGATTAGTTCATGTGTTTCCAGTTTCAACCAAACATAGCGCTTTATGCTATGGCCTAAAAGTTATAATTTTACTCTTATCAGACCATTTTTCTTACATGTCTGCTTTTTACATGTAACTACAACTTTTAAAAAAGTGTGTGGCTTTTTCAATAATGGCTTTCTCTTCGCCACTCTTCTATCTAATTCTCTGGAGATATTCAGGGAAAAAGCTTGATGCTGTACTTTGTTTGCATTTTCAGGGACACTTTTTTTTTCCTGATGTTGTCCTGCTACAAATCCCCCACAATGGCCACATTTTCAGCTTTCCAGCAGGAGCAGACAGAGGGTACTGTTTCTGAAGTATTGAAAGGCTGCACTGGCACTTTCCCATATAAAATTGCCTCCCTGGTGTCAAAAGTGCTTTTAAATATTCTACAGGATATGTTTGTGTTTCACAGTGTGCAAAATGTGTGTTGTCAAATGCGTTTAGAGCACAGTTGAACAAACATTGCATATCACAATCCTATTTTCAGTGTGTATATAAAGCTTGCGTGACACTGTGCAGTGGCCAATGATAAAACCAAATAACTGACGTTATTCATAGCATTTATGTGGGTCAGGGCTTGAATCTAACACATGCATTTTAATGTTATAATGTGGTCCTCAGTGCTCCACTAATGTACACTAATATTCATACAGGCTGCCCAGGTGCTTGTTCAGTCTCTTGTCATTTCGAGACTCGACTACTGCAACTCTCTGCTGGCAGGTCTTCCCCTGAACGCTATTCGTCCACTGCAAATGATTCAATACGCAGCTGCACGGCTTGTGTTCAACCAGCCCAAGTTCTCCCACACCACCCCACTGCTGCGCTCCCTTCACTGGCTTTCAGTAGCTGCACGTATCAGATTCAAAACACTGATGCTTGCCTACAAAGCCAAAAATGGACCAGCACCATCTTACCTCAGTGACCTCATCACATCTCGCACTGCACCACGCTGTCTGAGATCCTCCAGCACTGCTCGACTGGTACCACCTTCTCTCAGAATGAGAGGTAAGTATACTTCAAGGCTCTTCTCTGTTCTGGCACCAAAGTGGTGGAATGAACTTCCCCTAGATGTCCGTACAGCAGAGTCCCTGACTATCTTCAAGCGACGACTGAAGACCTACCTCTTCCTGAAACACTTAAATTAGCACTTTCCAAGTTTGTAGAATTCAAGGGTTATATTTATATTAAGTTTGTAATCTAGCATACCAGTGTAGATTTATTCATTACTAGAGACTCAAAGCACTTTTGTACGTCGCTCTGGATAAGGGGGTCTGCTAAATGCCGCAAATGTAAATGTAAATGTAATATATATATATATAACACACACACACAGTGAGGTAAATAAGTATTTAAACACCCTGCTATTTTGCAAGTTCTCCCACTTAGAAATCATGGAGGGTCTGAAATTGTCATCGTAGGTGCATGTCCACTGTGAGAGACATAATCTAAAAAAAAAAAATCCGGAAATCACAATGTATGATTTTTAAACCATTTATTTGTATGATACAGCTGCAAATAAGTATTTGAACACCTGAGAAAGTCAATGTTAATATTTGGCACAGGAGCCTTTGTTTGCAATTACAGAGGTCAAATGTTTCCTGTAGTTTTTCACCAGGTTTGCACACACTGCAGGAGGGATTTTGGCCCACTCCTCCACACAGATCTTCTCTAGATCAGTCAGGTTTCTGGCCTGTCGCTGAGAAACACGGAGTTTGAGCTCCCTCCAAAGATTCTCTATTGGGTTTAGGTCTGGAGACTGGCTAGGCCATGCCAGAACCTTGATATGCTTCTTACAGAGCCACTCCTTGGTTATCCTGGCTGTGTGCTTCGGGTCATTGTCATGTTGGAAGACCCAGCCTCGACCCATCTTCAATGCTCTAACTGAGGGAAGGAGGTTGTTCCCCAAAATCTTGCAATACATGGCCCCGGTCATCCTCTCCCTAATACAGTGCAGTCGCCCTGTCCCATGTGCAGAAAAACACCCCCAAAGCATGATGCTACCACCCCCATGTTTCACAGTAGGGATGGTGTTCTTGGGATGGTACACATCATTCTTCTTCCTCCAAACACGTTTAGTGGAATTATGACCCAAAAGTTCTATTTTGGTCTCATCTGACCACATGACTTTCTCCCATGACTCCTCTGGATCATCCAAATTGTCATTGGCAAACTTAAGACATGCCTGGACATGTGCTGGTTTAAGCAGGGGAACCTTCCGTGCCATGCATGATTTCAAACCATGACGTCTTCGTGTATTACCAACAGTAACCTTGGAAACAGCAGTCCCAGCTCTTTTCAGGTCATTGACCAGCTCCTCCCGTGTAGTTCTGGGCTGATTTCTCACCTTCCTTAGGATCATTGAAACCCCATAAGGTAAAATCTTGCATTGAGCCCCAGTCCGAGGGAGATTGACAGTCATGTTTAGCTTCTTCCATTTTCTAATGATTGCTCCAACAGTGGACTTTTTTTCACCAAGCTGCTTGGCAATTTCCCCGTAGCCCTTTCCAGCCTTGTGGAGGTGTACAATTTTGTCTCTAGTGTCTTTGAACAGCTCTTTGGTCTTGGCCATGTTAGTAGTTGGATTCTTACTGATTGTATGGGGTGGACAGGTGTCTTTATGCAGCTAACGACCTCAAACAGGTGCATCTAATTTAGGATAATAAATGTAGTGAAGGTGGACATTTTAAAGGCAGACTAACAGGTCTTTGAGGGTCAGAATTCTAGCTGATAGACAGGTGTTCAAATACTTATTTGCAGCTGTATCATACAAATAAATAGTTTAAAAATCATATATTGTGATTTCTGGATTTTTTTTTTTAGATTATGTCTCTCACAGTGGACATGCACCTACGATGACAATTTCAACAAAACAAGACAAGCTTTTCTCCCGATGCCATGCAGCTCAGAACACAGGTGAAGTGCGTTTTTTCCATGCCCGGTTGTTTTCAACATGACGAATGAGTCGCATTTCCTGTTGACAGTCCGAGTGAGCGGCAGGTCAAACGTCAGAGGAACCTCATCCATATTTATGATGTGGTGCGGCTCGATTCAGTGGAGCGCATTCCATTTAATAAGATTTTCATTGGTTCACCTTAACCTGTTCCACAATTTCATTGGTCTAATGTTATGGGTCCAATTTTTATTTAACTTTATGTTAAAGTCCGGAAAATACGGGGTGTGTGTGTGTGTGTGTGTATATATATATATATATATATATATATATATATATATATATATATATATATATATAAATAAACATACCTGACTGTCCAGGAGGAGGAAACCCTGATGCACCTCTTGGGAGGCACAGAAGCACCGTCAGAACTGCAGCTTTGCCTCCCGAACACGGCTCCAAGGCTATAGGTTTGGGAGGACCCTTAAAAAGAGTAAGGGGAATATATACATTAGACACAAAATCCTTCCCAAAAGTACAGTAACAGTTCACACACGCCATACCCCTCAATTCTGGCCAAATCTGTCGCTTCAATAGTTTGGGGAGGCTGAAAATTCATACATAAATTCAATGTCATCTTACTGCCTGATAAAGCGGAATTCACACACAGTCACCCAAACACTGTTTGAATTGCTAGACGTTTGACACTAACCACACATTTGTTGAGCTCAGAGATGTAGTCACTGATCCCAGCAGCCCTAAAATTGTCCATCAAATGACTATGACATCAGCATAACCTTTCAGTGAAATCTAAATGGTGAAGGGCAGGAGGCAGCAGGAAAAACATGTCAAATTATTTAAAGGGTTTGCTTTGAGATAAACAGACTCGACTTATAGTAGCCAATTTGCT
This sequence comes from Silurus aristotelis, assembly GCF_946808225.1. Taxonomy (NCBI): domain Eukaryota; kingdom Metazoa; phylum Chordata; class Actinopteri; order Siluriformes; family Siluridae; genus Silurus; species Silurus aristotelis. Next base: position 15,617,416 of record NC_139585.1, on the reverse strand, counting down.
TAAATGGATATTTCTCTACATTAATAAATGAGCTCACAAAACATTAAAATATGATTTATCTCTTTTGAAATTCAGAGTTCAAGTACATTTGCTGGGTGTTTTTGTTCCTGTAAGAACAGCTAAAAACAGCTTCCTTTACTATACAATACAATTCAAGTAATGCTAAATAATACCATCGTTTTATTGTACATGCTTTAAGATATATTATAAAAATGGGTTGGCTGACAAAAGGAATGAACTTTGTTAAAAAATTGTTTAACATATTACTGTCTACAAAATGTAATGATTTAACTTAAAAAAGTCAGAACTTCCCAGAAACACTCCCAGAAAAATGACTTAAATTTCTCAACACACACACACACACACATATATATTGTATTATATTGCTTTAAAAATAAGAGGTCAGTTTAACACTGTGCTACACTTTAAGACAATCATAAAAACGATCTCTGCACCCAACCACAGGTTTCAAAGCAACAGCTATGATTATAGGGCACAGATCCATGAATCAAATCTTTCATAAGGAGAAATCTTTAAGACCTGCCTATCATCAATATAATAACCCTAAATCACATCCTTAGTACAAATCTGTCATGGTAATTAGAACTCTCTCTCTCTCTCTCTCTCTTTAAACTGGCGACTGAACATGAATAACGTGAACATTAATACCATGGATCAGTAAAGAAAGTAACATTGACCTTGGGAGGGTGAAATTGTACACCAACAATATTCTCCAGCTACCGTAACTTACTCATACAGGAAAGTTCACATGGACATTTTACACAGATCATATAGGGGTATATTATATTAGAAGCTGACTCAGGGCTAAATTAGATTAATCTCGACAGTGAATATTAATGGATATAGAAGTTTTCACTGTACCTAATAAACTTTTCCTTTTTTCCATCTGGGCTAGACAGATGATAAGTCTAAATATGATTGGTTATGCATTGAGAATATGACAGTATAATTTGAAACATTCTTCCATTTCCGTCATGTCAGTAAGATGACACGAAGTCATAACGCCTGGCACTGCTAACAATACGTGTCTAATATCTCGGATTGTTAAAAGATGAAAGAAATCAGACATTGTAATTTGCTCTTAAATATAATTTTCGATGGAAGTTTCCCATATTATTTTATTTTGTTGAGTTTTTTTTTTTTTTTTTGCCTTTTTTTAACCCATGGTTCCTATACGGCAGTGCAGAAAATACAGGTGCTTAGATTTGCAAAAACAATATGATAAACATTTTTAGCTCTGGGGTACTTGCTTCATGGCTTCCTTTCTCTCTTTCTCTCACACGCAAACACACATGCTTTGTAAGAGTACTTATTGCGTTAGATGGCCCCATCCATGGAGGGGCTTGTGAAAGGTCAAATTAAGCCTGTGCTGACAGCAACGTCGATCAGGCCCGGCAGACAGAGGCTGTTATCAGAGCAATATCTGTCTCTTTGAGAGGAAAAGAGGCCACTTGTGCTGCACTTAAAAGTTCAAAGCCATTGTTTCGGAGTGATGGGGGGTGGCAGCGGGCGTCTGGCTTTCCTTTCAACCCTGCTACTGCTGCGTGTACAGAATTTCTCTCTTTTCCATTTTCCTCTGCGAATTCTCTTTCGCTCTTTATTGCACTATGTAGCTCTCGCTAAGAGACGTGATTTCCCTGACAAAACTATCCCTCTCACAGCCCTGCCTGTGCACATCCATTCCCCATCCTCACATTCCTGCACAAAGCCTTGAAAGGACACTACTTAGTTTCTGCCACCAAGTATGACTGTGTGTTTACTGTTGATAATGGTTTTGCAATAAGGATGAAATTCGTGCTGTCGCCTTATATGCTGCAGGGATCCAGCCTCCACCCGCTACCCTTCGGGGACCAAAAAAAAAAAAAAAAAGAGGGGAAAAAAAACCCTCCATCCTCACAATCAATAAGCTGTAAGTTCAGTTGATAGCTGTGACAACTGCCTCCTGCACCTGTAATTCAGTCAAAAGTAAGTTCTAGTTCTTTTTCCTGTCATCATTGTGCCATATTTTATTATTTTCTTTAAAATATACCAAACTACGAGGCTAAAATATATCACAGCTAATTAGCACAAATCTCCATGTTCAAGCCTGCACTTAGATGTCTTGTTCTGCCTGTTGCCATTGTCTCAGCCCCGTTGGTATGCATAATTTAAAAATCCATTTGAATCTCACCCTCCCCGCTCACATCGTTTTAAAACATAAATATATTCATGTTAAGAGATGTGAGCTGACCTGAAGTACTTTTTAAACTGAATAGAAAAAAAGGAAAAATGCACCACTTTAAATATAATACCAGGGGAAAAAAAACCCAATTCAGGAAATTAAATTAGACCAGATTACCTGAGTCATAAAAGCACAAAGAACATGACAAAGCAGTAAAGCCTTTGTGAATACAAAGATCGGTAGATTGTGGATCAAAGGGGCACAGAAAGTAAGGTTTGGGTCTTATGCCACGTTCTTTAGAATGTGAAAGTTGGTCTGGAGTGCGTTAGAGCAAGGCCACATTTGGTATGCCAGAGAAAAAAGTCCTGTGAACTTGAACTAGAACCTGCAACAAGATGCTTTAAGATGTAAAGAAAACGATCATTCAATCATCACATTCATTTTTTCATTGAATCAGTGTTAATGCTTTTTCCTGGTCAGAGTCATGCATGCAATATTCCTACACCAGCAGCATATACCGTAATTTCCGGACTATTAAGTGCACCCAAATATAAGCCGCACCCACTGAATTTGACAAAGATTTTTATTTTTATAATGACTAATGAACTTTACACAGGCTTTAACGAAAGACAGTGTCTGTTACACGGCTTGTATCTAAACAGTAGCCTACCAAGAAAGTCATTGTTCACTGTCTTCCTCCTTCCTTTCACAACTATTTCTCTCGGGAGTTTTTCTTTTGGCATCGTCGTGCGTTTAAAAATCACCATCGGTGAAGCTTTTCTCCCGATGCCGTGCAGCTCAGAACACAGGTGAAGTGCGTTTTTTCCATGCCCGGTTGTTTTCAACATGACGAATAATTCGCATTTCCTGTTGACAGTCCGAGTGAGCGGCAGATCAAACATCAGAGGAACACCATCCATATTTATGATGTGGTGCGGCTCGATTCAGTGGGAGCGCATCTGATTTAATATAAAGAGCTTCACTGGTTCACCTTAACGCGTTCAGCAACTAAATTGGTCTGGAGAAAATGGAAACCCTGGAAAAATCCATAAATAAGCCGCTTTATTGTATAAGTTCAAAGCGTGGAAAAAAAAATTAGCGGCTTATAGTCCGGAAAATACGGTACACTAAATGGACAAAAGTTTGTGGACACCTGACCATAATGATCATATGCTATTTTCGAACATCCTATTCCACATGCTGTCCTCATTTCCTCTTACCATAAGTGTGTGTGCGGAGATTTGTGATCATTCAAGCACAAGCGTGTTAGTAAAGTCAGGTACTGATGTAGGGTGAGTAGGTCCGGGGTACAGTCAGCGTTCCAATTCATCCCCGAAGTGTTAAATATGGTATATCTTCATGGAGCTTGCTTTCTGCACAGGAGCATTGTCATGCAGGAACAGGTTTGTTCTCCTAGTTTAAGTAAAGGGAAAATGTAGTCTCAAAGTATCCAGACATCCTAAACAATTGTAGTTACTTTGTGGATGAACTACATAAGGCTGGAAAAGTCTGGTGTCTAAATACTTTTGTCTATATATTGTATAATGGACTGCAAGCTTTTATTTCCTCTCTACAACAGGTTCATTTGATTTGGTAAAAATCTAATGATAAAAAAAAATAGTTGAATAGAGGTCTAGAAGGTCTTAAAGGTTTTTATGTTTTGGTTTTTTTTTTTTATTTTCCTTATCTGCAGTACAGTTCTTCTTACAAAAACAAAAATTATAGCAAGAAAACCCACATGCCAATATAAACTCTGATACCCAGAACCCCCTCGAGGGCATGATAAGACAAGTTCTTAGGAATAATATAATAAAAGGCTATTAGAGTGTGCAATACTAATTCTGGTTTTCCTGCGAGATTTTCGACACCCTTGTTTTTCCTGATAAATGTCGCCAGAACCACTTCGCCACGCTTTGACCAATCTGCACGCGCAAATTAATTACCATGAAAAGCTTTAATCATGAATATGTTTCATACGTTTATGGCGACGCTGACGATTATAGCGGCTACAGATGAGATTTGAAGCAGGGGAGGGAAGAAAAAAAAAAAGAGCTAATAAATAAATATATCTAATTCTAGCACAAGCACATGACTAAATGCGTATGACTTAATGAATCTCATTAGGTTGATGTGGATTGGAAAAAGCTTTTGCTTCCACTAGTTAATGAGGTCATCAATCGAATCCAACAAGTTCAAATAATCGGCAAAATACATTTTTATGAATTTGCTCAAATTAATGATGGTTTCACATTTCATGTGATGTTGCTCGTGTTCCCATTAGTCTTGCTCTATGCAGATTAGGAGTGATCCAATTGAAACGCATTTAGGAAAGCATTGCAATGATGCAAATAAACAGATATAAAGTTTAAAGAAAGTGCAGGCAGGCTAATACATCATGCTGTAAATAGAACTTTACCTTGTTCAATTCCATATCACGTTAAACAATGGGAGCTACTATCCCTCTATGTCCCAAAAAAAAAAAAACATATGGAAACCATAAACATTACACGTGTAATCTATTCTACTGTGTTACACAATGCACAGCCACATCACACACGATCTTAAAAGTGCCCCTGAAGTCATGACAATTTTTTTGTGCCTGATAAAAAAATATTTTTGGAGATATTCACCATGTATTAGTCTTGTGTTTGTCCAAATAAAAGCCCGCCTTCCCCTGTAGAAGCAGTTTGTTAGCCACCATCAAGGTTCTTCTGTGTGATTTTTAGTTTTACTTCTTCCAGGTAAGTGAAAGAGTTTATTCATATCCAAGATCGATGGATTTGTGTATTTGTATGACACTATACAAAGGAGTGTTTTACCATTGTGGAGCTGCTCACTGCCAGACCTCAGCCTGATCGAAATCGCTATTCCGTCTTTATACACCGCCAGGCCTTCCCCATCAGTAAGAGTACCAAATATTATTCTATTGAGCAGCTTTAAATAGTAAGTGAATTATGATTCCTCCTTAAAGTCGACAGGTGTGGGAGAAGGCGGTGGTGAAAAATCCTCTACAGTGGATAGAGTCTCATTAAACTCTTCGCTTTGCGTATATTTAGCTAGTTTACTAAGCTACTGTCAAGATCTGGCGCATATCCCGAACACTATTGACTGCTGTATAAATCAGAGGCGCACTCCAACACGCGGCAGGTCTGACTTCCTGTATCGAAACAAAATACGTCGAGATATGGAATCGACTCACGGCTTTAAAAATACATCATGGAGAGTTTAAGGTTCATGTGAATCCAAAATTCCATCAACAAAAACATAAAAGTGAAATCCTGTCATTTCTGTACTTGAAATGTGGCCTTGTAAATAAGAGCCTCAGAGCAGGTCAGTAAAAAGGAGCCTTTCTCGCACACCTAAAGATTTACTGCTTACACACGACCATCTGTGTCTATAGACCATCTCTCTCTCTTACACTCACACACACACACACACACACACACACACACACACTCACACACACTTTATTTAATTTCTCTTCTTAATATGTTTCCTGCCTCTCTATGCCTTTTCTAGCTGATTCATTTTACTCAAACACAACATGTATCTAATTTGCTGGTTATTGTTTAGCTGGAATAAAAATGCTGTAAACATCAGTAATGGAATAAGAAAAACGTGTGTGTGTGTGTGTGTGTGTGTGTGTGTGTGTGTATATATATATATATATACATACACACTTGCAATCAGAAATATTCAACCCCCTCATCTCAATAGACAATACAGTGATGTTGATGAAAGATAATGAAAATAAATGGTCAAAAAAATAAAACTCGTGAAATAACAAACAATATTTATTGATACATTTGAGTTATTTTGACAACAGAAGTTGACTTAACTTTGAAGTTCAAATAAAAATTGTAAGTCTTGTAACACATGAGCATGTGCAGTATTATTCAACCCCCAGCTTCAGTACCTTGTGGAGCACCCTTTAGTTTTTATAACTTCTAACAAGAGTTTTCGATAAGTGCTGACAAACTGCTTACACCTCTCGATTGGAATCTTTGCCCATTCTTCACGTGCAAAAGCCTCTAACTCAGTGATGTTTGACGGCTTCCGTGCTGCAACTGCCTTCTTCAAATCCCACCAAAGATTTAAAATTGGATTTAAATCTGGTGACTGAGAAGGCCACTCCAGGACACTCCAGCATCTTTTCCCCAACCAAGCTTTGGTTGATTTGGAGGTGTGCTTGGGATCATTGTCTTGCTGGAAGATCCAATGATCACCAAGGTTTAATTTGTCAACAGTAGGCATCACGTTCTTCTTCAAAATGACCTGGTATTTCTGGGAATCCATGATGCCAGGTACACAATAAAGATTGCCAGTTCCTGCTGCAGAAAAACAGCCCCACATCATTATTGACCCACCTCTGTGCTTGACCGTGGGGATGGTATTCTTCTGATCATAAGCCTGACCTTTTGCACGCCAGACATACCGCTGGTCCATATGTCCAAAAAGTTCCAGTTTGGTTTCATCAGTTCATAGAACTGTCTCCCAGAACTCTGTAGTTTTATCCATATATATATATATATATATATATATATATATATATATATATATATACACATACAGTGGAACCCGGTTATGTCGATGTCCTAGGGGGTCGCCAAAAAGCGATTTGTTTGATGAAGGCATGCTATAAAAACACATACAGTACATGTTTGTTAACTGTCAGGAATCCACATGCCACGCCCCCTTCGGCCCCCTTCAGCGTGTCAGGTGTTTTCTCGGCCGCTTTCTCTGAAGCTCCCGGCTTTAATCGCGCACATATGGTGCTCGTTTATCATCATCACCAGCTCCTATTTAAACTTCCACACTCTCACTGTCCGTTATTGTTGGTATATGTTGGTTCACGGCGGTCGTTGTTATGGCTCATGCGTTTCCCGGTACGTGCCTTCCCACCGGCACTTCTACCCAGCGCGGCTTTCGGCTCCCGTTCATCGCATGACATTTAACAACAAAAGGCATATGTGCACTAACTAACAGCAGAGATTCACCAGTATACAATACAACACCTGTCGACATAACCGATAAAAAATGCTTAGAAAAAGCGAGAATTTGGCGGGTTCACTTCAAAAACTTCGACTTATTAGGGTTGTTGAGGTAACCGAGGGCGAGATAACCAAGTTACCACTGTGTATATATATATATATATATATATATATATATATATATATATATATATATATATATATATATATATATATATATACATACACAGTACAGACCAAAAGTTTGGACACAGCTTCTCATTCAAAGAGTTTTCTTTATTTTCATGACTATGAAAATTGTAGAGTCACACTGAAGGCATCAAGGGCTATTTGACCAAGAAGGAGAGTGATTGGGTGCTGCGCCAGATGACCTGGCCTCCACAGTCACCGGACCTGAACCCAATCGAGATGGTTTAGGGGTGAGTTGGACCGCAGAGTGAAGGCAAAAGGGCCAACAAGTGTCAAGCATCTCTCGGGGAACTCCTTCAAGACTGTTGGAAGACCATTTCAGGTGACTACCTCTTGAAGCTTATCAAGAGAATGCCAAGAGTGTGCAAAGCAGTAATCAAAGCAAAAGGTGGCTACTTTGAAGAACCTAGAATATGACATTTTTCAGTTGTTTCACACTTTTTTGTTATGTATATAATTCCATTATAATTCCACATGTGTTAATTCATAGTTTTGATGCCTTCAGTGTGAATCTACAATTTTCATAGTCGTGAAAATAAAGAAAACTCTTTGTATGAGAAGGTGTGTCCAAACTTTTGGTCTGTACTGTATATATATTTAAAAAAAAAATGTTCCCCCCTTATTTCCAGGCTTTTAAAGCACTGTAGTGTTTTTCATTTGCATAGCTAAAAGGGTGTGAGAGCATGTGCCTCAGTTTTATATAAGTTTTGCAGTACAGATATGGACACCCAACAATACAAAGCTCTAACGCTGACGCTAATATTGCTGTCAGTGCCATTATACTTGCCATCTCACACTTTGCTAAATAGGCGAGCCTCTAACTAGTGTAACCTGCTGAACCCTTTATCTAACTGTAAAATCAGCACCCAAAATAAAGATATCACCATCCAATCACTGACATTTTATCCTGTTTAATCCAAACCAAAAGGCTGAAATTATTATTTCACACACACACACCCACTAACGACAATCTTTTTTTTTTTCTGAATAGTCTCATCAATGGTGTATTAGTGCAGTTAATATGCACGCAAATTTGCAAAGATGTGGTGACAGCTTCCATCCATCACAGTCTACATCTGTTTAGTGGCTCCATATGGTGCATGCCGACCAGGTGATGGAGCAACATCTGCGTCATCTGTCTCTTTCTGGCTGAGTGCTGCACATCCGGCGACCTCCACACATAAATAAATCTGTTTCTTCTGTACAGCCAAAGACCAGGAGTTACACACAGTTTTTCTGACCTGCTGCAGAGGTGGATATTGTCTGACTGATCAAAATCTTGCCGTTTGATTTCAGAGTGTTAGAAATTCCGTTTATAATGTACAGCCATTGCTTTGGTTATCATTCAGGAAATGCAGCTTTGACCTGCATGCATGCATTCGAATTCAGGAAAGAATTTGATAGAAATCTAGAATTAAGTCAATCAATAGAATTTAGGTTTACACATGAGCTCATCGTCAGCGCCTTTATCTCGCTTGTGATTTGCTCATAAATAAGGTTACTAAATCTGCCATTCAGTTGGATGAAAGATTTCACTCTGAGTACATGAGCAAAAGGCTTGAGATTGGCTTGTGACTACCGAGCTGGCTGTTGTAGCTGTGTATCTGAAAACTGTGTGCCAAACAATAGAGCTGCTTCTTATCCATGACAGCAGTTAAAAGCAGCTGCTCATGATCTAAACATTTCAAATCAGTGAAAGCAGGCATTGCTATAGTCATTGTACCATGTGACTCAATGGGCAGCTCAGGGAGCTAAGTGTGCTGACAGGACGGTGGAGTATCCTTGCTCTGATAAGCTGGTTAATGCCAAAGAGCAAAGAATGCTGTCTCATCAGGCTTCAAGCTGAATTAGTCTGATTTCCTAATCCTTTCCCTCCTTTTGCTCTAAGATTTAATAAAACCAGGGCTTACATCCAGCACTGCATTCCTTAGCCTTTGGAACGTGTTCATGTTAATCACTCAGCAACTGATACAGCAAAGTAAGTGAGGCTAGAAAAGAGGATCAAACCTGGACACCCTTTGCCAAGAACACAGGTACATTTTCACATGTCATCACAGACACCATCTATCTCCCACCTCGCATACTGTTATATGCAGTGTACACAGTGAGTATTCAGCATTCTTTTGAGAAAAGAAAAAACCCATAAAAACAAAGTATATTGTCTGATTCGTAAAGAATAATTTTCATCTGTTGACTTTTTATGGACATTTTTTAAAAAGTTATTACAGTTTGGTTACCTTTAGTGTCTGTGCTTTCACTAGTTCTTTCTTTCTTTTTTTTTTTTTTATGAATGGAAACTTTTTTTTTTTTAATACTTTGAGGTATGTACCCTCGGCCAGTCTTAAACTCAGAGTGCTTCAATCCTCCTCTGCATAAGCTTCACATGAAAAGCTCCGGTCTTCCAGCCTTTCACACTCTGGATTTGGAAAGTGTCAGATTTTCAAACGTATTTGTTCTCAGTTGAGCGGAGTTGGTTCGTCTGAGGCAGCAGATGTTTGGGCAATTTGTGCAGGTGAAAATAAAGCCTGTGAAATTGTGAAGAGAGAACAGTGGGGATCTAATCTCACAAAGAGATTTTCTCCTTGGAAAGATTTCCATATTTGAGTTGAAAGTACATGACGACCTTAGAGAGGAAAATGCGTACGTTCGCAGTTTACATGAATGTGGGAAAATCTCTGAAGCCACTGTCTGTCAACCTGCGTGCTTTAATAAAATATCTGCTAAAACAAAGTGCCCTTCAATGCCATTAAAGGTTAAAATGCTGGTTTAAAATATAAAATGCCATTTTCCGAGATTTAATAGTTATAATTTTATAGGCCCTAAGTGTCTGTTTGTGCAGGTTAGAAGCTCCTGATGCCTGAAAAAAAAAATCAGAGATGTATGAAAGCGGAGTTTAAGTTTGTTTAAAAAAAGACCTGGGCATAACAGCATTCAGCTGAAGGCCTGAACAGCATGTTGTTCACTCCAATTTTGTTCCTGCTATGCCCTTCACCAGCCCATAATGCACACTGAGCACCAATGCACTTTGTACTAATGGATCGAGGAGTGGCACTTCTCCGGCTGCTTGACATGTGAATCAAGCATCTGTGCTGTACAGATGAGTGTGTGAGTGTGTGTGTGTTAGTCCTGTTATATCCTGAAAAACAAAACACTGAGCGAGAGAGTTTTATCAATAAACGAGTAGGTATGAAACTAATGTGTGTGTGTATGAGGAGACTGAATTGCATCACTTGAGAACGACAGAAGGTTTAGACATGGGGAATACACATTCACATACTCGCACACACACACACAGACAGACACATACACACATACACACCCCTACCTCTATTCCTCCTTGTAGCAGCTCCACCTGATCGCATTCCGCCTCCAGTGCCATGGCAACGGAAGCAAAGGGACGGCTTGCCATTTGTTGCCTTTCCCTCATCAATTGCTGGAAGTGTGAGGTACAGTGTGAAGCAGAGACATGGAACGATAGATAAAGAAAAGAGAGAATTTGATTAATTATGTACCCTCATATCTAAAATTGCTTTTAGCTATTGTATTGTATTATTATCTAAAACATTTGACCTTTGTGTGACCTTAACAGTGTTTGAATGTTTTACTCGGGTTCATGTGCCGGTTACAGTATTAAATCCATTGAAATCCTATAAACATGCAACCGTGACCAATCATTCTTGGGATGCTGCTCTAATGTGAATCTTGAGCAGGCGTACAAAATAAAAAAAACACCAAACGTATGAAACTTGAAATTTCTTACATCCTGCTGTAACTTACTGCAAAGATTCCCGCTGGGAAAGGAGTGTGTTTAACATGTGCAGCAGTGCAAACAAGGACCCGAAACTTTGATAGTGGTGTGTGATCTCCTCACACAGAGAATACAGAGCTTTGAATAAGTTGCTAGAGAGTTGTGTGCCGTAGTGGAGATGGAGATTCAAAGCCAATTCGTTCAATTTCTCATCAGTTAACAGCTGTCAAAATATATGCAGTGTTCCGGCGCCTCAATCAGAGTGGAACCTTTACATGCAAATGGCTCCCTTTTTCGGATGCAACCGGACCTACATGTTAAGGCCTGTATCATTTTTAGTTCAGATCTCTGCATGCATAACAAAATCATGCTTCAGTTCAGATTTATATAGTAGAAAAATTTAAATTTCACAAACGCAAAATATTTCCCCAGATCCACACAGACACACACATCAAAGCACCTCCTGGTTAGAGGCAATGAGCAGACAGCCCAGTGAGCTGGACGGCTGTCAAAAGAGGAGATTGAAAAGCGAAGAAGCAGCAAAACAGAAGAAAGAAAGAAATGAGGCAAAACTAGTCCAGCCTGTGGTATGTGGCGGAATAATTGATTTTTATTATATCTATTATTAATAATTAGATTTATATACACCACATGAGGAAAATCTTTATGGACACCTGACCATAAGACTCGCATGTGCATTTTGAACACTTAGTTCCCATTTCCTATTATAATAATTCAGAAGATGTTCCACTTCATCCCAAAGGTGTTTAATAGGGTTGAGGTTACTCAAGATCTTCTTCTCCAAACCACATCTTAATGGAGATTGCTTTGTTTATACAGTGTTTTTTTATAATCCTTTTCAATCCTTTTTTTTTTTTCCCAGCCACACTAATACAGTAGACATAAATTCATGATGCAAGACATAAGACTGTAGGGTGTTTAATATTTCTGTACATATTCAGTTTCTGTCTCTTAGATCATGTCTGAATAACTAACAGCCTTGAATTTTTCTTTAACTGTGCATAAATATTTCGTGTCAGAGTTCAAGCGCCCTTAGTCGAGTTGCAAGTAATCAGCTCCTCTGTTCTGTGCACAGACACTACAGAAATGGTGACTTGCGAATTCGTTTATAAATCTGTAGAGTGTTCCTTTAACATGTACTACAACTCTTTCCGGCCCAGGAGACATTACTAATCAGGACGTATCTGAGCAAAGAGCAAATTGAAAGTGTAGGTTTTTGAAAATACAATGCTTTTAAAAGTCTCTCTCTTTCTCAAAAAAAAAAAAAAAAAAAAAGTTCCTATCAGAATATTACTTAAACTCAAAATAATAAATACCAGAACCTCACAATTAAGACAACAAAATAAAATTATATAATTTTTTTGGAAGCAGTGAGCCTTTCTCCTTTCTCCTTTCGTTTATGATTGACTTTCAGGTGATGCTTCCATCATCGGTGGTTAATCGATAGCGTAGATCAGCGAAGTACAGCATCGTTGTTACTTGCAGCCGATCGATATCTTAACACGGGGCCGTATTTGGGTGCCAAGGACGAGCCTGATTGCTATTGGATTTGCAGTGAAGAGGGGTGTGCCGCAGAAAGCGCTAATTGGTTCGCGGATTAGCGTGCAAAGCCATGTGTGCTGCAGTGACTCCTCTGCTTTCATATCAATCCCTCAACGCTGTAAACACACGTAGATAAGCATACAGAACTCAAACACACAAACACAACCGACCTTCCAAACGCACACAGGCGGCAGAAGGAGGGGGTGGGGGACCAAAGCCCACAGGTCGCTTTGTCACTGGGCACAAAAAAGCAATCATGTCCATTCAGTCGGCGTGGGGTTCTGCAGACAAAAGGGACGTCACTAACAAAAGCTTTTACAGGCTGCTTAATAAGAAATTAAATACTAGCTGTTGGGGAGCATTTAGCAGGGAAGGGAATGTGCTTTTTTCAGCATTTCCATAAAGAAAGGGTACAATAATACATTACAGCTCAATGGTGTGCACAAAGCAGCTGACTGTAACAACAATTTGCTTGGAGATTAATATGTTAAATGGCCACGTCCTCACTGTGAAGTATAGAGCATTGCAGACAGAAACCAGTACCTGCTCACAGAAAGCCACTGCAATTCATCAGGCCTGCCTCAAAGTATCAATAGCTGAGGCATTAGCATTCCGCTGTATCAATCATACAAACACATTCTCAGCTGATAGCAATCACGCGCCAATCTACAGAACTTGCTACACTTAACATGCAGTACGAGTCCTTCTGTAAAGCGCGAGCAAAAACCACACCTGCGGCTGCATTTCAGCAAAAAGCCGAGCCGTTCAATACGAACACAAAGTTGTGCGGCTAATTCCTCGAACTGGGCTGCCGTTTGTGTTTAAACCTATAAGAAATAAAGAAAGTGTCTTTATAACTCATGGGTAAAGTGTTCATGTCTGCTCCTAATATATATATCATTAAATCTTTATATTCTTTTTTTTAATTCATGTGCAAATCCATTCATAGTCTCATACTTGACTCATTTCTTGAGTCGTTAATAAACGTGTACATTTCAGTTTAATCCCACAATATTCACTCAAACAAGATGTGAAAAAAGAAGATGAAATGAAGAAACCTGATGATGTTGCTCTGGAGGTAAAACTATGGATCTCATTAAATTGCTAAATGAAGCTTCTGTCAAGAAAGTAACATTGATAAAAGAATTGATATTGCAGTCTGTAATGGGCAAACATTATATTTATTTGATTGGTTAAGTGCATGATTTTTACCATCTTTAATCAGTTTTATTCTCATCTAGTGTATTTCTGCATGTCTTTGATTTGAGGACCAAAAAAACAGAACCTGCCCAGGAACCTATGAGTGAAGTACCCTTTTTGCCATTCTTTTATTCCACTGAGCAATAAATGAAAGAGTTCAAATTTCTAATAAAAACCTCTCAGTCAACATATAAAAATTTCTGGTTTGCTTTATAACATGCAGTGTGAACACAAACCAGACCAAAAAAAAAAACAAACAAACTACACATACGTGACACGGCTAAAGGTTTGTGGACATTTGACCATCACAGTGCATTCTGTTCCAGATCCATCTCCCCCTAATAACCTCCAGCATTCTGTAAACTCTCCACTAGATTTTGGACCATGTGGGGATTTGAGTTCATTCAGCATCAGGAACATTCGTGAGGTTGGAAAGTGACGTGAGGTCAGAAGGTCTGATGTTCCAGTTAATCCCAAAGGTGCTCAGTGGGGTTTAGGTCATGTCCCTGTGCAGGACATTCGAGTTCTGTTACTCTATTAACTTGGCTAAATCATGTCTTCAAGAAGCTTGAATTGTGGGCAGAAACACATTCATGCTGGAACAGTTTGGACCTCTTTGCTTTAATGAAGGAAAATCTTAAAGCTACAGCATGTAAAGACATTCAATACAATTGTGTATGTCCAACAGTTTGGCTATAGTTTAGAGAACAATCATATATTGATGTGATGGTCAGGATTCCGAATCTAATTTTGCTCGTACTCTGATGAATGTGTGAGAACGTGCACAGCGTTTTCAACCACAGCCACTAATCAATACTGAAACATTTCTCTCTCACACAAAGCAGTCTTCAACATAACATCTTTAACTTAAATGAGCTCTGACTGCTCCACAGTAATTAATCGTTCATTATGTATTCTATTAAACACCACTGAAGCACAGCTCAGGCCAATCCCACTGACAGAACATGTTCATAATGGAATTATTAAAACCATGCAAACACAACATGCTTCACAGCTTCTCCTGACAGTACGTTCAGATCAGTGCAGTGCACATTGAAAGATACCTCTGTCTCTAAAATGTGTGAACGAGTAGAAAACCAGAAGCCCTCAGAAGGGTTTATCAATCACAGAGTTGGCCATAATTGACCAAAAACACAGGGTGAGCTATGATCAAGCCACTGGAATGGATAGTTTGCCTGTTTCGCCCGTGGTGATCCAGACAGAGAGGGGAGGAGGGGGGGAAATGAAACAAATCCAGAAAAATAGAGAGGGGTTTGCCTGGAAAGCATTAATACAGCTGCTGCTGTTCAATACTCAAACACTTGTGATATTTGATCAAACCTAGTGTCTGATGAGGGCACAAACTTCCTCCCTGGTGTGAGAGATCAATAACACACCATCAGATCAGCTCCTGCACTTATCAATATGCTTTTTAATCAAATAAAAAAAAGGGAGCAAAAGCGAGAATCAGACAGAGCATGGGCGAGACTGATAAAGAAAAAGACTGAAAAAGAGAGAGAGAAAAAGAGAAGAGCCCTGGGAGAGCAGTGTGGCATGCACTCATTTGTGCTAATAGACACTCTCTCAGCAACAGCCTGCCTTTGTTGACAGCCAAAAAGCACCATCTGCAATTTATCCATCTCTCTACATCACCTGCTATTACTCATCAGGCCCATTGCCTTTAGCATTTTAACTCTCGATAAATATCCGTCAGAGAAAGTTGGGCCGTCACTGAGAAATCGCCTGATCCCTCCACGACCCTCACATCACACAATGCAGCCACGTTACCAAAAATATGCTCAAAACTCGGCTGCACCAGAAGCAACTGTTACGTTAAATTTTCCTTCCTCGCTTTTCCTCACAGCGCTCGGAAAAGGTTACAGTGCCAAGTCAATCATCGTCACATGCACCAAAAGGTAAACAAAAGCAGTGCGGTTCAGGCCAGGGCAGAGGTCAGGGCAATTCCGAGTTTTTCATTTGCTGAATCACATTTAAAACCTTCCTCGAGGGGGAACAGTGCGAAGACCTCACTGATGTGGAATTGAGATTGATCGTGCATCGATTGTTCTGTGGACTTCATGGTAAGCCCACAAAACAAACAGGTCTATGGAATTAGAAGTTTGATGTCAGAGATTTGACAAGAACTTTAAATCCAGGAGACTGCATGGTGACAGATAGAAAATTTTATACCGAGACCTTTCTAAAAGAGACTAGCAGCAAGGCTTTTCAACAGGCCCACGAAAATACAAACCGCAATGAAAAAGAAAAAAAAGCTGAGGAAAAAAGCACATTACATTTTCATCCTCAATGAACTGCGTAAGATTGAATTAATCCTCATGTTTCAGCCAAAGTAGAAAGCTATAGAACCAAATAATATGCTGTCAAGATACATTATTAGCAATCAAAACAAGAATAAAAAATATATATAGCAAAAATTTGGAATGATACTAGATATATAATTAAAAAAAAATCTGACTGTTTGTTGATGTGTCCGAAGAAGGAAGGAGGGGTGGGGGGGAAAAAACTGGCTGCCGAATTTACAAACTATCGAATGTCGGTTCAAAGCAGTGAGATAATGATCTCTGGCTGAAATATGACTGCAGCTCATGCAAATATGGTTTCTTTTATTAGCACTAAAAATACCATTCAAATGCAACATGGCTTCAACCCTAGAATACATGAGTTATTCATCCATCCATCCATCCATCCATCCATCCATCCATCCATCCATCCATCCCTCCCTCCTGAGCCATCCATCCATCCATCCATCCATCCATCCATCCATCCATCCATCCATTCAGGTTACTGTCATTCTGGACATTGGTGTTCTGCAATAGACCAAGGTGTACTCCGATCTCCTTCTGGGAGTTCCCAAATAACTCATACACACATTCACACCTTGGGCCAAGTAAGTAAAACTAATACAACCGGTAGAGACCGAAAAAAATGCAAAGAAACCTACACACAGCATCTCAAGCTCAGAATTAAGTGTGAAACCGCAACACATACCACCATCAGCATAATAAATATTGTTAATATGAAATCTCTGGGTGCCGGCTTAAGCGTGATTTAGAAGGAGAAGAAATCCTGCAAAGGCAAAATTACAATGCTTCAGGGATTTAAAACGAATTCTGGACATTTGCCTTATAAAGTTTGTCCAACAGCAGGGCCAACTGTGGCGCGAGGGGCTCGGGACCAAGTTTAAAACTGTACATAGTACAGCAGCCAAAGCAAGAATCAGTCCACTGAGAACTGATGCACGCAGAAAGTCATGCAGGGTTTTTTTTCTTTTCTTACTTTGTTTTCTTTAATCAAAAACAAGGTCCTACGACGTAGTTTCACTAAAGTAATCCGCTAGAAGGATGTGTGCAACTGAAAAAATACACGACATCATAATTTTTCTGAAGGAACATCAAATGCCAAAGTTCTAATTAGCTTTCTCGCAAAGAATCTGGCAGATTGATTATAAAATGGGCTCAGTCAGTTATTTAAAAAAAATAAATAAAAAATGCTGACTGTCAGAGAGGACAGGTCAATCTCATTGGTGCAGAATTGTATTTGATATTGATCCGGTAGTGTTACCACATCAGTGTGTACGCTCTGCATTGATTTGTTACACTGCACCCTGACCACCCACTGCCATTCAGGAGCCTGGCTCAGTGTGTGTGGCCTTTTGCATTAAGAGACCGAGTAAGTCAAGTGCAAGAGCCTTGAAGCCAAGTTTTAAAACCCAGTAAGAACCTCTGTCTTAAAATGTTTCCTGATGAAGGAATTAATGAAGTGAATCATAAAACTTGGACACAGTTTTGTGTATGATTCTTAGTGCAGATCGGACTGGTGAAGATGTGACTCTCTACCAGCTCTCTACCTGTACACTACTATATTTTGTAAACAAATTGCCACTGCTGGGCCGTTGAGCAAACCCCTTAAACCTCAAATTCTCAGGTGTATTTCAGAGTTGATTGTAAGTTGCTCTGGATAAGATGCTATTAACGTAAATGTAAAAGAGACTATCTGAAGATCAAATCAGCAGTCTCAAAATAACAGTCACCAGTAGACATTACAAGTTTGTGTCAATAATGAAGGTTTCAAAACATTGTGAAATGTTTCTGCGCATGTCCCACTTTCCCAAAGCACATTTTCACTGTGGTGTTTTGCACATTAGGAGACAGCATCTTGTAACGCTGGTTTGTTCCACTAGATCATTTCTCAGCTTCTCACAGTTGAACCTAAAATGGAAATTCTAACACATTCTGTACGGTATTTGATTTTATAGTAGAGAGCGCAGAGATTTCCATTGTACCGCCTGTTTACTGTGCATGTATGTGACAAAGGCTTCAATCTTGGATGCTGAACAACTGAAGGTAAATAAAAACCCTTTTTGAATGCATGCAGATTTGTGTCTTTTTCATATTTGTGTCTTTTTTCATATCAGTGTTCTCAAACCCACCACATCAGCACAAAGACATCCGTGCTAATTTCCGACTGCAAGGAGAACGTGCGAGTTATATTTAATACTGAGAGAGCGAGAGAGAGAGAGAAAACGTGTGGTTTTCTTGGCCTGAGGTTTGCTGATGTCCTTGAGAGTCTCTAATAATGTATAGTCCTATCTTAAAGATAGGCTTTTGCCCAAGAAACTTTATTCAAGTGCTTCATTTTTCAGAATAGCATGGCCTGGGAAAAAAAAAATGAATGCATGCCCTTAACAGCTTTTCCTCCCAACTTCACTGGCACAATGTGTTTTAGTTTTTTTCCTTAATTGATCCAGGACCAGTGTATTCTTCATGCAGATAAAGCGATGGAACTGAATGAAATGCACTTGGGTTGCATCGATACCCTTTTTCCCCCTCAGACCAAAACTACACCTTATTTTATAATTTACAGACACCAAACCTGAAATCTTATTTAGAAGCCAAACAGATGGAACGGTATTTTAGAATGGAATTAAATAAAGTGTTCACATAAAATGCCTGGTGTGATTCCGTGTTTGGGAATGAATCGATCAGGGGCTTCATGGAACATGCGATTTAGCCGTGTTAACAAATTGATTTTTTTAAATGAAGTGCGATCGCAAGGGACAAAGACGAACTTAAATCGAATTCGACTGTGATGGGGAAGAGCGGGTTTGGCTCTGCTTTTGAAAAATGCTTGGGTACAACTGAATTGAAAGGAAGTTTTATTGTCTTCATTGCAAACAGTGCAATTCCAAGTCCCTCAGAAAAATGTCATAAAAGAAAAGACTACAGAATACAACGCAAAATGTCTGTTTTTCAGCAGAAATGCAATTCCAGCCAAAAACATTAATCGGGAGGATTCTGTGATGATTGCGTTTAGCCAGTCAATACGCTGCACTATTTGAAGCTCCACCCTTATATTAGGGCCATGAATAAGCCGAGCCATGCTGTGACATCTGCTGGAAACGGGCTATTAACCTGCTGTGCTCCCATCATCATGCCCGAATACAGCATGTACGGTAATTAATGCATTTATTTGATGATGTAAATGAGCCTATATTGAATCATCCACATGCTTAAAGCATCCAACACAAGGAAGTGTGTGTGCCATTAATATATCTCGCACAGAACAGTCGCTCCTCCTGTTCCGAGGTGACATTTAGAGCAGACGTCTCTCAACTAGCTTGAAAGGGCCATGCCACCATCTGTGCTCACAGCAACATCCAAACAACCGGCAGCACCCGGCTCACGCAGGTCACTCACTCACCCATAGCTGCAGTCTCACCTCTGGAAGGTCATGTTTACAACAATTCATGTTTAAAGACTAGCCTTTCAGTCTTAGCAGTGTTGAGGTTTGGACTTCAGTTTACAGAAAATACATTGTGCAATATTTTTGTAACTTTTCTCTTTTCGACAGTTTGTTTGTCACGACATTGTGCGCTCACCAGGTTATTAAATCAAACTCTTAACCTGGAGAAACTGAGCAAACCGACCCAACCAACAAATCCATTAATCTAACTAGTACATATAAGTGCAGCGATCACTAGGGTCCAAACACTCTGTAAATGGCAAATTCATTTTATGAAATGACCAGAGGTGGACAGTAATGAAGTAAATCACTACATTTTAAACTCAAATATCTTACTTTTTACATTTTGCTAAATCAGTCGTTCCTTTTAATAAACGAGTGAATAAAATCTTAACTGGTCCAACACAAGCCAAACCACCAATGAACTGGTTTTGATTGCCGCGTGGTGGTATCTACTTACATAAGCGTCAGTTCAGCGTCAGTTCAACAGCAAGCAGAACATTTTGAATAAAACTCCTAAATCTAACTTGCCACAGCACCCGTGGCCTTAATTGCATGATTATGTAGCTGAAAAGAACGTTTTTGGCTCATGAGAATTTTAACAAAAATCAATCAGTGTTTCACTCATTTATTTTGTTCTATTAAAAGACTGGTGTGCGAACAGTAACAGTGTCTTTCCACATAAACTTGTTGAGTTGATAAAGCAAAGAGTCTTATAATAATAGGAACATTATAGCCCTAGTAAATCATACAACCCGAATTCCGGGGACGTTTTTTTATTTGAATAAAATTTAAACTAAAAGACTTTCAGATCACATGCGCCATTATTTTATTCACAATAGAACATAGAACATTACAAATGTTTAAACTGAGAAATTTGACACTTTTAGGCATAAAACTGAGCTCATTTTAAATTTGATTTCTGCCACAGGACTTAAAAAAGTTGGCTCAGGGGCGTGTTTACCATGGTGTAGCGTCTCCTCTTCTTTTCTAAACAGTTTGAACACAACTGGGCATGGAGGTTATGAGATTATGGAGTTTTGCTGTTGGAATTTGGTCCCATTCTTTCCTGATATAGTTTTCCTTCTACTGAAGAGTTCGTGGTCGTCTTTGGCTTTTTTTTTGTTTTTGTTTTTTTTGTTTAATGATGCACCAAATGTTCTCTATAGGTGAAAGATCTGGACTGCATGCAGGCCAATTCAGCACCCGGACTCTTCTACTACGAAGCCATGCTGCTGTAATAGCTGCAGTATGTGGTTTTGGCTCATCCTGCTGAAATACACAAGGATTTCCCTGAAATAGACGTCGTCTGGAGGGAAGCACATGTTGCTCTAAAACCTTTATATACCGATGCCGGCTTTTGAATCGAATGCTAATACCACGCTGGAAGATCCCCCTCCTCTTTAGCCCGGAGGACACGGCAGCCAGGATTTACAACAAGAATGTCAAATTTGGACTCGTCTGACCAAAGAACACTTTTCCACTTCAAAACAGTCTATTTTAAATGAGCCCCCGCCCACAGGACACGACAGCGCTTCTGGACTATGTTTACATATGGCTTCCTTTTTGCATTATAGAGCTTTAGTTGGCATCTGCAGATGGCACGGCGGATTGTTTTTACCGACAGCAGTGTCTGGAAGTTCTCCTGTTCCCATTTAGTAAAGTCAATGACACAATGATGCCGATGAGTGATGCAGTGTCGTCTGAGGGCCCGAAGACCACGGGCATCCAACAAAGGTCTTTGGCCTCGTCCCTTACGCACCGAGATTTCTCCAGTCTCTCTGAATCTTTCGATAATTTTATGTACGGTAGGGGATGAGATTTGCAAAGCCGTTGCAATTTGTCGTTGTTTTTAAAGTATTCCATAATCTTTTTACGCACTCGTTCACAGATTGGAACGTCTCTGCCCATCTTTACTTCTGAAAGACTCTGCCTCTTTAAGAAAACCCTTTTATAGCTGATCATGTTACAGACCTGATGTTAATTAACTTGATTAGTTGCTAGATGTTCTTCCAGATGAATATTAAAAAAATCTCTGGCTTTTCCTGCTCTTTATTGCCCCCGTGCCAACTTTTTTAAAACCTGAATCAGACATCAAATTATAAATGAGCTAATTTTGTGCATCAAAGTGTAAAATTTCTCAGTTTAAAAATGTATGTTCTCTATGTTCTATTGTGAATACAATTTTGGCTCATGTGATGACATTTTTTTTGTTTTGATTTTATTAAAAAAAAAAAAAAAAAAAAAAAAAAAAAAAGTTCCAACATTTCTGGATTTTGGTTTGTAGTACATTGGACACTTAAGTACATTTGAAGGCAAATACTTTTGTACTTTTACTCAAGTGAAAGTTTAAAGGGAGCACTTTTACTAGAGGCAAGGGTGAGACCATTGCCCAGTCCCTTTTCTTTATTAAAGCGCAAATAGCAAATATACAAAAGAAAATAAGACGAGTCTCTTACAATAAAAAAGAAATTTGTTTCCTTTAAAAAAAAATAATAAAATGTTATTGCTGAAATTGTATTGTAGATTAATTGTAGATCTGTTTCACAGACCCCTCATTTATACCCATGGCTCCAGCTGCCCTAAAACCAGAGATAACATTTGCAAATAAATCTTGCAGGACACACACTGATATTAATTTAAAAAGGACACTTGATTTGGCAGCTGAGCGATCTACATCTGCTGAACATTTCACTCCACAGCTCTAGTTTGATGTGTTGCACTATGAGGCTGAGCAACAAAACATTTCAATAGAGCCTCCTGTCACAAACAGCCTCCTCACCTGACACCTACATACAGCGTCAAAACAGCTGTGGCAGGATCTCTGAAAAAGCAGATATATTCACACTGGTCCTGTAAGATGCAGAAAATGTAACTCTTCTCATTCAGCATTAGACCTGAGGTGTAAGCAGTTTAAATACGACACTCAGTGAGATAGAAACTTATACAGCTTTTTTATATATTCATTTTTTCATTCAGCTTACACTGACCAAAGACCAGTGTCAGATTATGTTACCACTGCTGTTTGCTCAAAACACAATAGTTCAGAGCTTCTTCAATGAGACATGCATCACGATAGGACAGGATCTTTCCCTGTGGCAATAAAGGAAATGGAAAAGGCTACAGAAAGCTGAATGTCTCGCTGATCCTCAGTGGTATTTTTCTGTTCTTGTGACCCTTGAGCCAGTCTTTTTTCACACACAGTCCCGGGTCTAGATGTATTCTAAAAGAACCTGAATATGATAAATAGCTTGGATGTGCTAGTATTCATATTTATTTGCTACATTTATTCTACAATAGCATATTGTTCAAAATATACAATTGGTTTTCTTATTGAATATTTATATTTTATGACTGATGGTCATTTCAAGGTGAAATAAAAATCTACAAATACAAGTATTAAAAAAAAATAATAATAATAATAAAGAAAAAGGTCTGCTCTTGATAAGCAAGATAAAGGCTTTTAATGGCACATAATTGTGCCTGTCTTCCCTGAAATGTTGCTGTAACATACCATGCTATTAAGATGTCACTTTCTAAGAAGGTAAAATGAAAATTTGGACAACAAAGACAACAGTTGCCTCGTTTACAGACGATCGATGATTTAGAGCAGCAAAATAATTATATTTCACAGACAGATAAGAACGCAAGTCTGTTGAAAAAAGGTTGTGTTATTAGCATAATGAAAAATACGTTGATTCTCTCCGCCCCAACGCCCCCCACTGCCCCCTCCGTGACAACTCGGAATGTGACAGCAGGACACAGCAATGACAAAACAAATACTGTTCGGATAATCTGCGTTTTCATTTAGACAGACAGACTGTGAAGCTGTAGACACTGCAGGATTCATTTTGACTGAGCTCTAGAGCTATAGACTATAAAAAAGAAACCAACTCATCACCTGCTGGAGTGTCAGCTCAGTGTCAGGCAAGGACATCAAACTTCCACAGGGGCTACCCCGCTAGAAAACCGGAGGTAAATCCTATTCTCAGCGATAAGCCTAAAGCCAAAAACTACAGCTGCAGAACAACAGAGGCTGCAGTGAGTCTCCTAAAACCCACAGAGCTATAAACCGACAGTCATGCAATTCCAAACTACTCCGAATTAGAACTACATGACTATACAAAATGCAATACAATGAACCCAATAGAGTTTATATTTGTTTATTAATTCCTAAACGATTCACGATCACCAGTTCCTTTTTTCCGTTCCACATTAAGTCCCTATTTGCACTTTTAATATGTTGAACTGGGATTTGGAGGGAATTTGTGAAGATTTGTTCTCATTCAGCAACAAGGGTGTTAGTTAAGGCAGGTACTGATGTAGGGTAAGGAGGCCTGGTGTGCAGTCAGCGTTCAAATTCAACCTGTAGGTGTTCAACAGAGTTGGTGTCAGAGCTCTACAGCAGGCCACTCAAAATCTTTCACTCCAGGCCATGAAAATGAGATCTTCATGGATCTGGCTTTGTACACAGGGGCGCTGGAACAAGTTTGAGTCTCCGAATACAAGTGAAGGGAAAATTGTATTCTTCCGCATCCAGAGACTATATAACTGTGTGCCTCCAAATGTGAGGAAGACGAGTGGAATAGTCAGGTGTCCCAATACTTTTGTATAATGCTATAAAAAATTTTTTTTTATTTTACCAGTGGAAGGTGCAGGTGTATATAGTAGTCCTTTTTTTTTGTTTTTTGTTTTGTTTTTTAATCAATATACATGTGTTACCTCTGGATCCGTCTTTTTTGGTCTCATTTTTACTCTGAGCATGTTTGACGTTTTCCATCCATCCTTCCTTCTGCTCTATTTTGCAGGTACACAGAGAACAACGAGCTTATTTATCTGATTACATTAATTCAAACATGTTTTTGCACGCATTAATAGTGCTGCTTTTGTCCTGCCCTCTGCTGTGTTGTGTTTTATACATTCGTTATAAACGATTATATGTGCAGTGTGTAAGTATGCAAGTAAGCTGCGTGAGACGTCTGACTACAGCGAGCACATGATTCTGCAGGTCCACCGATTAAACACAAATACCATGTTGATTTAATGTCACTTCACAGACACAAAACAAAAACTCGGAAATGAAAAGAACTATGCCAGATTGACGAGAAGGGGTTTTAAAGTTGATTCGGTGTCACTGTTTATCTGAAACATTTTCTAGCGCTGCACCATATGACAAAAACGTGCCCCGGGGGAAAGACATTATAGATACAATGGCATTTCATAGCGCATGAGGCATTGTGGCCATTTACTCTGTTGAGAAGGAGTAGCAGTACCATCTCCTTTATACACTAGACAAGACAAAGAGTTTGTGGAAACCTGACTATAAGATTTGCATTTACATCCCATTCCACATTTAGTCCCTGTTTGTTGCTATAATAAAAACCTCTACTCTTCTCGGGAGAGGTTCCACTAGACTTCCTTAAGATCTTACATAATGCAATTAAAATGATCTTATTGGAAAGGTGCAAACATACTAGCAGCGTACAGTGTAAACAATGGCACACGTTTGAAGGCACACTATTGTGTATGTTGTTTTGGGGTGAAACCACAAATAAGTGCTACAGAGCTATGACCTTGAACACCCTTGAGATGTTTAAATAAGCAAAATCGGGTGTCTGCAAACCTTTAGCGTATATTTGTGCCAATCTAAAGATATCCATTCGTTTTCTGAAATCTACTATCTTTCATTTTGTTTCTGGAGAGGAAATATTTATTTTTGCTTTACTCACAAATGTCAGTTCATATAATACGCTGAGCGAAAAAAAAAGGTAAGCGATTAATTAAAGCCACCTTGAAATGAGGCAGTGGCTGGATTTCGCAGTAATGTAACTGCTCACCGCAACGGATTGACAATAATAAGTCACTTCCTGGGTTTATAGGTAAGATGTCCTCTGAATGAACTCCAAGCTGAGGGTCTCTTCGTTGTTTCGCCTGTTTGAACTCGCAGACTGAAGCGTTATCAGGAGAACCTTTGCATGAAGGAAAATTTCGAAACACATCCTGCTCTTGCATCACGCATCGTTTTTTATGGTCAGACAGTAGCCGAGACAAACGAGGCACAACAGAGGGCCAAGAGGAGACGGCAGAAAGTCCAAGTATTAACCACGCGCTAAAGAACGAGGCCCATAAATAACCGCTGGTTAGAAGCAGAGAGAAGCATAAACACATGCGATAATGGATCTGCACTAAAACACTACTGCAATTTGCAAAGGCCAAATGACTTTCACGACCTTGACGAGTGATTCATGGGAAAATGAAAAAATGATGGGCACTTCATCTTGACTCTTTCTTGATCAAAACTTAGACAAACAGAGAGCAAGCAAATAAATCTTTGGAAGCAGGCATTTTCCCCCCTGAGTGTCTCTGCTTAAGCTTTTCAATCATTTCAAATTAAAAGATAAATTTTTTTTCTATCTTTTTTTTTTGAGGATGCTGGAGGGCAGAAACAAACAGATGATCTGAACAGGGGAAGTGGAGTGTTAAAGCGAGTGGAATGCTAATGGCTGAAGCCCATCTGCCCACATTAGGCCTTATTGGTTTTAATTCTTTAGATGAATATGGTTCTGGATCACTGCAGTCATCAGTCATGTTTATCTTCACATGTCAATTAGCAAAAGAGCACAACAGATCAACTGATGATTACCAATGCCAGCTCCAGCCCACCGAACGCACAAACACAGCTCCATGGGCTAACTACTGAATCAGAGAGCAGGACACTGACCACTGTGAAGGTGCCGTGCGCTACCTTGCAACCTTAATGCGATGGTTTGTGTTTGAACACGTCTTGAAGAAAGGAATGTTTATTGCACGTTACAGCACCACACACCCAGTTTTTAAAAGCCAGCGCATGCTGCAGACGTCTGCTGTCCTCCCTTTCGCCAGTCATCGCTGCTTTAGATGTGTCCTGTCAGCTAACTGGTTCCCAGAACCTCTAATTAAGATGATGAGCGTCGCGTACCTCAGGACGAAGCGGCGCAATGATATTGCTGACGTCGTCGTTTTAATTGTATACGCGAGCTCCACAATTATTGACTTTATGACATTGTTGGGGCGCATTTGACGAAATGGGATGTTCTCCTCTCCCATACTTTGTGACTATATCTCTGAACGTGATGTGTATAAAAAGTGTACATGAGAAATAAATTATGTAGAAGGTACCTCTCTCCGTCTCGAGGCCCAGCACGTCTGCTTGATCTTCCACACCACTGCAGCCACCAGCAGCAACGAGAGAAAACAGCTACAGGACAAAAATACTCAATATTAGATAAATGTAGGGGATATTTCTCACACACACCATGCACATAATAAAAAACAACATCCAGGTAAGCTGCATTCGAACAACTTCTGCCACGTCTTTCTGTTTTCGCTCATTCATGTGTCCTATTTATAAATGCTACAAGTAAACAACAATATTTATCAGAAACAAACAAAGATTTAATAAACATGTAATTAATTAACTACGATAGAGTCACAAGACACATTCCATAGGTCATGGAGAGAAAGTTGAATGAATGAAAGTATTTATTTTCCCTACACGTTATTCTCCGCTTCGGATATTCCACCCACATTGAGACCATCTGAACACTGCGATACGCTATATTGCTACATACATGTGCTTTCTGAGCATCGCATTCCACATTTAGTACCAATTTCCTCTTATAATTCCCTCCACTCTTCTGGGATGATGTTCAACTAGATTTTCGATTTTGTGGAGATTTGTGCTCATTCAGACACGAGGGTGTTAGTAAAGTCCGGTAGTTATGTAGGTGATTTGAGGAGGCCTGGGGTGAAGTTAGCGTGCCAATTCACATTCCCCAAGTTTCCTCAATAGGGTTGAGGTCAGAGCTCTATAGCAGGAGATCTTCCACTCCAACCCATATCTTCATGGAGCTGGATTTGTGCACAGGAGCAGTGAAGGGAATATTTCATAGTACTGCATCCAAAAACATCCTGTACAACTGCGTACCTTCAGTTTTGCAATAGCAGCTTGGGAAAAAAAACATATGTCCCAATACTTACGTAGTGTATTTATCAATCGTTGATATCTTTTGGAGCCTTAAACATGTCGAGGGTTACAATCTCACTGGCTTGCAAGATTCAGTTTTTAAAAGTTGCGAAGAATTTCGCTTGAAAGCAGTTTGTAGGCAGACAAATTTCCCATGCATTTACTTATCGGCTTTCGGCAGACGCCCTTATCCAGAGCGACTTACAGAAGTGCTTTGAAGTCTCCATCATTGTAATGCTGGTTCATTAGGACGCGGACTAAGAATACAATCAGCCTAAAACTTTTGGGAAGAGAAAATAGAATCGCCTAAAGAGCTGTTTGAAGACCGCCGGACACTCGGCTGTTCGGACACCAAGTGGAAATTTATTGCGCCGAGAAGGTCCCAGAATGGAGAAGGGTCTCAAAGCATATGTTCCTTGTACCCTGAGAAATGGTGAAGCAGTGGTTGAGAAACAGTGGGAGAATGGTGCAGTGTGGGGTGAGAAGTGCTAGGAGGGTAAGGCCTTTAATTTATTGATGAAAATACCACTAGCACAGAGAGTGTTGTGTGCATAGCAGAAATACACAATATGGCCAAAGGTTTATAGACACCTTACAATCACATACTATCACACCAACAGATTTTCTTTCTGGATGTACATTTCCAGATTTCGTCCCTCATGCTTTTTTATTATAATGTTCACACTTCTAGGAAGGCTTTTCCATCAGATTTTGGAGTGCAGCTCTGTGGATTTATGCTCATTCAGTTCATTAGGGGGCTCAGGCACTGACGTCAGGTGAGTAGGTCTGGGGTGCAATCGGTGTTCCTGTTCATCCCAAAGATGTTTAATGTGGGCTGAGGTCAGGGCTTTCACTCCTACTTTCGCAAACTATGCCCCCTTTATGGAGCTCGCTTTGTGCACAGGATCATTGCGATGCTCGAACATGTGTGTGCCTCTAAGCTCCCACGAAGTGAAATTATAACCCTACAGCATGCGGAGACATTCAGTACAGTTAAATGCGTGTTTCTATCACAACCAAAGCTGCTTAAGTGATGATCACTATTCTGGTCATTACACAATGCAAACAAGGGAACAAATGAATGAAAGGAAACTGTTGCTAGTGCACTACAGGATCTACAGGGCTTTTTAAGATGTGGAAAAACCCATTTTCACAAATGAACATGAACCATGCAGAGAATAGTTGATCATCAATTATCAGAATATAAAGTGTCCCAGCTATACATTTGTACCACAAAGACTCCTAAACCCCCACGGATCTGTAGGTGCCTGAGATCAAGCGACGCATCCTGAGGTCCCAGTCAACAGTTAAACCAAGTGATGCGCTTCAAAAAGCAACTCCTCAAAAGCGAGCAACAGTAAAGGAGCTGAGAAACGCAGACAAATTGGTTTTTGGCCTCTGTATTTATGGAGATATGCGAGCATTCGTAAACATCTCTGAGTAAAAATTAATTCATGGTCCGTATAGGAAAAGGGAAAAGGAGGAGCTCGAATGATGAAATCCCTTTAATGCATTCAAACGCACGGCATCTCAGGCTTGTTTGAAGATAATGCTAAACTGGAGACGAAGGAAAAGAAAGAAAACTTGAATGGCTCAATTAAGTAACGGCACGAGAGAAATCCCTCTTTATATCTGTCCCTTTTCATCCTCTGCTTTTTAAACAGGATTTAATCCCCTTTACAGTTGCACCTGGAATCAGAATTAATCAAAGAAATACCACAATTAAAAAGTTCTCTCTCTTCTAACTGCTGCGGATGTGGGAGAATCTGGGAAACTTCAGCGCACGAGGGCTGGGGAGAGTAGAAACCAGGGAGGATGGAGAGCAGAAAGAGAAACCTGACCACCTCTGAGGAAAGAGTTCAGGATCATGCTTTAGCCAGTAATGTGCCAGAATCACCAGATCACAACAAACACGAGCAACAGAAAAGCAGCAGCAGGTGACAAATTGTTGTGTATAGCCATGGGGTCTGTCATCTTTTTTTAATATTTGTTACACTGGTAGAAATTACAATGTCCTTTTTATCAAAGTCATTACATTTATAATTGACTTCTTATAGTTATTTACTGGTCACTTTAAGGAAACAAGAAGAGTTTAATCCTTACTATCAAATACTACATCATCTTCGCAGTGTGAACACAAATGCACCCCAACTAGTACACTATACTAATACAAGTACAGGAACACCAGACTCCTCCACTGTTACCATAAAGTCAGAGGCACAGAATGTTGTGCAGATAGAGATCTGTTGCACTAATGTAATAATATAAGATAAGATAAACCTTCATTCGTCCCACAGTGGGGAAATGTCTCTGGTTCAGCAGCAAAGAAAATGTGTATATATATATATATATATATATATATATATATATAAAAGAATAGAGACATAATATAGTATACAGTATATACACAACACAAAGTATAAATACAAAAAGAAGAAGAAAAAAAAAAGAGACCACGAGTAAGTAGTTACGCTATCAGACATATTGCACACAGGTAATATTGCACAGTTTTTGAATAACTGTTATTGCACGTGTGTTGTTTAAAATACTTTGGTATTGTAATAAAACAACACGTGTGCAATAACAGTCATAATGATGCTATTATAACCACAGAGATGAAAGCAGATGCTTTTTATACCTCTTTTTTATTCTCTCTCTCATCAACAGACTACACAATCAAAACCTATTATTATTATTTTTATAACAACTCGTAAAAGTACACAAGATATGATCCACAGAAGATTTCTGCCTAAAAATAAATGGAGCAGAAGGCAAAAGACTGATGTAAGAAATGTGTGACATTCCTCCTCCAGCAGAAACCAAGAGGTCACTGAAAACGCATTTGGAAGGCCAGGGGTGAGGCCTGTTAAAGCCGGACCTAACTTCTAAATAAAAAAGAAACTGAACTCAATGTGGAAATCCAGAAATAAAGCGCATATACGAATATCCTGAATATTATTGTACAAATGTTAATAATGAGCCCCATATTTAAATAGTTGGACTATGATCAGAAAATGAGGGGCTCAATGGAGTTTACTGAACACAGAAAAAATAAATAAATAAATTCCTGGTCGTGCAAAAAAAAAAAAAAAAAAAAAAAAAGTTAGAGAGTCTGGATCACTGGATCATTGGTGAAATTCATCTTGCAGTGACCTCCATTTTTACTTCTGTAGCATCATTTTACCCATAAACCCCCATCTCTTCATCGCAAATATGCATCTTCAAAGAAATATCGATGCGGCTTTTTCTGCTCTCATGCACAACAATCTGAAATCCCTGCACAGTCATAAACTTTTAGTAATAAAGGCTCATTATATTCATGTTGTAGGGATGAAATTAGAATGCTTTATGGGAACAAGTAATAAATAGTTTAATGAATTATAATATATAACTAAAAACGTGGACGTTTTGCTGCACAGCTCAGAGATAAATTAATAGAAAAGATAGTTTCATGGTTCTAGTCTCAGAGCCAGAATAAGTTTGAAAGAAATAAAAACCCGAAACCTTTATCGCCCTCAGCTTTTGTGTCACGGGAGTAGCACTGAACAGAGAACATCAGTTACTGAGGCGGTTGAGTGCTAAGCCATAACCTCAGACTCCATTCGAGTATGTGTTAAAAAAAAAAAAAAAAAAGAAAGAAAAAGATTCAATACTAGAAATGCCAGAGGCAGTGGTACAAAGCAAAGCAACGCAACGCTAAGTAAGAGCAGGTTTCTATGCAAGAAAAGAGAAACCAGGAAAAGAACAAGTCTGCAGCATCATACCCTGATAGGAAAGTGCTCTTGAACTCAGAAGCCTCGACAACACGAGCTGAGCGACAAACACAGACAAATGGTTCTAGAAACTGAACTAATGCATTAACTAACAGAAATGACTAAGTGACTGTTAAAAAGCCATCCCGACAGGAAAATGGAGCTCACCCTGTTAAACACTGGCTAATTTCAGGTTATAAAATGTCTGAGTCGTAATTAAAACAGCACATTTTCATTAGAGGCGCTCTCTTAATGCTCGAGTGCTGTCTTTGGGTAAGCGGTAAAATTATAATCACTAAAAATAAATAATTACATTTTATACATTTAATAGGTACTTGCGAATCAGTGTAAGTGGTCATCTGACAGACGGTAAAAGGCATCGTATAAAGTAATACTCAGCTATTGTTTTTGGATTGTAGCTGCAGAGGCTGGAAGAAAACAAGACACAAAAAAAAAAAAAAAGGGGGGGGGGGGACAGTAGGTCTGTGTATAGCGAGCAAAAAAAAAAAAGGGATTGATGACACAAACACTTGCTTATTGTCGTCAGCACTGGAAAGATGTTTAGTTGACGTGGTCTCGCCGTCCAGCATTCACTTTTTTATTAACTGCTTTATCCTGCTCAGAACTGTGGTGTAGAATACATTCTGGATTGAAGGTCAAGTCATGTCAGGGTTCCCCACACAAGCATGCACACACAACTCAACTTACTGTATCTAATCCTGATGCTGAAGGACACCAAAGACCCCTTTAGAAACCCCCACATAGGGAAAACATATGCACAGGCAGTAACTCAAGCTCAAGACTGACCCAAAAACCCTGGAGCTGTTAGCCAAAAAGAATCTACCCACTGTATCACCGCACCACCTACTTCCAGGATACGGTATCACTCACACACGCACCACCAATGGATTCAGGCTCGTTCAGATGAAAGCTTGTTATGTGACAAGTTATGACACACAACCATGTGAAATAGAGCAGATGGAGACAGAAACAGAAAACGTAATCAGACGTGTCCTGTATGCAGAGTAAAATCACGTCATTTTCGGTGTGTAACTCGTGACAGCTGGATGAAAGCAAGATTACTTTCAAACACTGTTTGTGTAAAACAAGATAAAAGATATCTGAAAAATTAAACAGAGAGACTGCATTGGCAGTGGGAGGTAAATAATAACCCTGTGTGTGTGTATTCTCTATAACTGCACAGATATAACAGTGTCAGCTGCAAAGGAAATCACAGGTTTATATTAATGCACTTACTCTCCTGTTATCATTTCTATAGTAACAGCTCGGTCACAGGGACGAACAGAATTTAAGTAATTCTTAATTTGACAGTAACGTGTTTTCCAGCTTAAATCCCTTTATTCCCAATCACAAATTCCTCACCACTTGCCTCCAACAGTTTCTACATGCAATTTGTCATTTCCTGTATTGATACGAGACATAAACAGAAGAAAACCGTATAGTTGTGGTTGTATCTCATCCTGAAAAAACCTGGAAAAAAACTTCCACATATACAGTCCTGATTTCTTTTTTTGTGCATGCTTGTCACACTTTAATGTTTCAGATCATCAAACTAATTTCAATATTAGCAAGAGATAACACACAACATGCACTTTTTTTAATGAAGAATTAGGGGGGCAAACACTTTTACACCACTGTGTGTGTGTGTGTGTGTGTGTGTGTATATATATATATAAAATGTTAACAAAGCCTGTGCATCCATCCATTAAATTTCTATATGGCGTAACCTACACAGGTTTGTGGAGGAACCTGGAGCCTATACTGAGGAACTTCCTCGTTGGGAAGCCCAACCATTCCGGAGCACTTTACACACACTGGCACAGAGATGGCAAAAGTACACACATCCTTCACTTAAGTAGAAGTACAGATACTCATGTTAAAGTACTGACTATACTTTCCTACTTAAGTTTAAAGTAAAGTAGTT
Source organism: Silurus aristotelis (assembly GCF_946808225.1). Classification (NCBI taxonomy): domain Eukaryota; kingdom Metazoa; phylum Chordata; class Actinopteri; order Siluriformes; family Siluridae; genus Silurus; species Silurus aristotelis. The sequence continues at coordinate 15,584,078 of NC_139585.1, read as the reverse complement.
TGGGCTCAGGCATGTACTTAAGTAAAAAGTAGCCATTACTACTACCTGTTTTAGTGTCACGCTGGTAACTGAACTTCACATCATATGAATATTTTGATATAAAGTATTATACATTTGATCAACTAATGAATGTATACAGGCTGAACATCCACTATATAGAACACAAGCAGAGAAAATATAATGATGATGATCAGATGATTGGTAGTGTCTCTGTTCTCAGTCATGTTTACATCGCTGACTCCCTCTGACCTCATCCTAATTGGAAGTGGTAGCTCAGTGGTTAACGCTCTGGGTTACTGATCAGAAGGTCAGGGGTTCGAGCCCAGTATCACCAAAGCTGCCACTCTTGGGCCCTTAAGCATGCCACCAAAGCTGCCACATTTGAGCCCTCGTTTAAAAAATGTAAGAAGCAGAACGTAAAGATATTTGTGTAAAAGGTGTAGAGTGAAAATAAAAAGGTCTTTGGGCTGTAAAAATGCCCAAAGAACATGCAAATGTGTACACACTTTTCACACTGTTATTGAATTTATACTTTCCTACACATTTTTTATTTCAAAATTCAATATCAGATTTTAAGACCATATTTAACATCTGAAAAAATAAATGTAAATTCCAACTTTAGCACTGTAGCACTGTATTCCAAATACAGCACGTGGGGTGCTGTACTGTCATGGCAACTGCTGCCTCACAATGTAACAACCAACCACAGCAGTGCAGATCCAGTCTAGCGCCAGTCTTTTGGCAGCGCTGAGAGTCTGCTCCTACCTCCATGAAAAAAACCTTTTGGTCATGTTCACACTAATGCGCTTCGTTTGACAATGCATATTTTTCTCTCTGTTTTGGCCTTTTGTCCCCACAGAGACGGGGTTTTCAGTTAATGAAAACACATTTGAACATGCCATTTTCATGTCGACTTTCGAAAACGATGACGCATTTTCAGTCACTGTGTCACCATGAAGTTTCAAAGAGCCAGAAAGTATATAAACGGCAGAGGGCAATGACGCAGGTCGAAGCGTCTTACATTTTGCTCATGCACGGTACAGGGACTTAAGTGTTTTCATGCGTTATAATGTGGAAGAGCAACTTTTGGGAAACGAATGAAAGTAGCCTTTGTTTTAGAAAAGAGATGTTGACAAATTGTTCATTTTATATTTTAGAAAAAATGAAAAGGGCAATAGACTAGAAACTGAAATATTTTTTAATACTCCGTGATCTTTTTTTTATACTAATCCAGACCTGGAAATCACTCAAATTGAATTCCATACTTCTTCATACTTTTCCAAAACGCGTAGGAACCCTGTAGTGAATTGCGTGTACAACTGTTTTCACGACACAGCTGGAAATAAATGCTGAACAGTACACCTGCAGTAACAGGATGCCACACACTCACAAGGCAAAACACAAGCAACACCCGTGACTAGCCTCTTGCTATTCTGAACATAGGGTAAGAGGAATAAAACATCACTGGAGGTGGTGGAAAATAAATCCTCTTCAGGGTGCTCACATCACACCACCATGTCACTGCTTATTTTCCTTTAAACACACCTGTCATGTTTTATTCCTTGCTTAATTGCATTTTCATTTAAGTGAGCAGACACACGCATTGAAATCCAAGTCCTTGTTTGTTTTGGACACGCTTTAAATGTTAGATTAGGCGATGTGAAGTTGCTAAGAGTGCTGAGGACAGTTGGTCAATTGCTTTAGCATCTACCTACTAATCCAGAAAGAACAGGTCAATAGGCGAATCAAGTCGCTGAGGAAATGAGTTAGGGCAGGCTGCTGATTTGGTTCAGATTGATTTAACAAATGAACAGACCTTAGACTTGACCTGCCCTCATCACTGCCAGAACAGAATGCCTCTGGAAGGCAAGGGGGGAGGGGGGTGGGGGGGGTGAAGTGGTGGTGGTAGACTCACCTGAAAAAAGTCACAAAGAACTGCACCAGGTCCATGATGCTGTTGTGCTGCGAGAAGGCGATCTGTAAAAGGGACGGAAAAAGGTTCAGTTTGGACATGGGCATATACATAAGTGTGAAAATAGTTTATGAAACAGTGTCATATCTGCCTGAAGAGATTTTGAAGACCTGATACAGTTCTCAATCCCTAAACGAGGTGCTTGTCACATTTCTGCCATTAACAGCAATTGAAAGATACCAAACTGCATAAACCCTCAGGTAGATTCCTTATAAGTTCCCTGTTGTGGGCTTGTGGTCTAGTGTATCACTGTTATACCAGGATCAGATAGAGAACGAGTGACACTACAAGATAAAAGCTTCTAATTCCACCTGTTTTAATGGACCGCAGTGTGTCGGTTCATAGCTGGAAGGAAGCTTTAAAAATGACTGATGGCCTGGATTAGATTTCGATTGACTATAGAAGAGAGGAAGAAAGTCCAAACCCCTTCAGCTGACTTAAGGTTATGGCTGACAGTAATTGCTATGTTTGTGCAATGTTGTTTGATCTTCAATATGCACGCTTTGGGGTTTTGGGGTGAGGTTCCCTGGTAGGTTCAAACAAGACGGTTAAGATGTTTAACGGCAAACGCCACCGCTGTATCGACAATGAGCACGGCAGCAGCATTAATTCAGCATCACCACCCTGACAAGCACGATGTCAAACACACACATACAGCACTGGCACAGCATCCCATGAGGCAGGGTGCTAAATTGTCCGGATAAATACCAAGCACAAAAAAAAAAAAAAAAAACCCAAAAGAACAAATGGATTCACGTTCCAAATGTAAGTCACCCTGAGCCAGTGGATGAATAATGTAACAATAGTGCTATGGCCAGGCTTTTAAAAGATCTCATTCATTTCATTAGGCACTTGGCCCAGTCGCAGTTCCAGTGGGGACGGCGGGGAAAAGTTAACACTCCATTAGGGCCGAGCCATCTCTAGAGCAAACAGACTTGAAAAGAGTGACCAAATTAGAAAAGGGCAGTTACACACTGCAGCCTGCTGCCTGCACCTTTGGGACAGATGTCCAGCAGATGTCACTGGCTGGAGAAAGCAGGTTACGCTTGTGTGATAATGCTCTGCTGCAAGAAAGGTCAGACAGAAACGCCTCGAGTAGAAAAGGCCAAGTAGGTTCTATAATTCCAACACTGAGATACATCCTATCAGGAGATAACACTGATTCCACAGGACACCGAGTTCAATGTGCACTCTGTGCTCATTTTGAAAGCACATATTGTCAAATGGGAATGCAAGAAGTGGCTGATCCTGACTAACAAAATCTGTGTAAAGTAAATCAGAAGTAACCATGTGACTGGTGTGTAATACAGTGCAGAATTAACACCCGTCACGAAAATGAGCATCCTTCAACATTTTACTTAAAAATATACAAGACCATTTAAAATGTATTATCAATATTATTATATGTTTTTTAATAAAAATTCAAAAGAAAGTTCAAGATATTCCATATTACTTTTAAAGGAAATGGTCTGTGCACATACAAACTTTAACATTTGTCAGCAATCATAAAACTAATTAAGTAGTTTCAATAAAAAACAGAGGGGCTGAGATACTGATGGCATCATGAATCTCACTCTAGGATACAGTGCTCCATGAGCTGGTTGCTTCTACCAGGACAAAAGTTTGTGGACACCTGATTCATATATACCATTTGAACATCCATTTCCACATTTACTATCGATTTGCTGTTATAATAACCTCCACTCTTCTGGGAAGGTGTTCTAAGCTTTTGGAGTGTTCGTGTGTAGATTTGTGTTCATTCAGCCATTAGCAACGTCAGGTGCAGATGTACAGTGAGAAGGCCTGCGGTGCCGTCGGCATTCCGGTTAATCCCATAATTGTCAGGTCAGGTCATTCTAGATCTTTTATTCCAAACCATGTAAAGCATATCTTAATTTGTGCACAGGGACACTGTCATGCTGGAACAGGTTTGACTCTTTTAGATAAAGCGAAGGAAAAAGTTCATGCTTCTGCATCCAAAGACATCTTGTACAATTGAAAGAACCACATATGGCTTAAAATAAATAAATACATAAAAATAAATAAACACAGGTGTCCCAATACATTTGACCATATAGTGTATCTTAGATCCATGTAAACAAATAAAGGTTATGTGAGGGGAAAAAAAAGAGAGAGGGGGGCTAAATATCATGTGTTCTGAATTATTTAAAATCAAGGCTAATGGCTTGCTGTTAAAGCCGAATCATTTATCGTCTTGTCACTGAGGGTCACCCTCTGGCTCAGTGCTCTCTCAGTAGTGGTTTAACCCTCTGCCTGACACGCTGAACAGCGTGAACCTACAGTATGTGCGACAATACAGAACAGTTTAAAGGGAAAAGGGGGAGAGTAATCACACGGTAACTAAACACAGCGTGTTACTGAAGACGTGCACACATCAAGGCGTAGGCACGCTGATGAGCTTCTCTAAACACTCACACTCGCAGCTACAAGAACTGTCAGGTTTTCTCATCAGTTTCACAGCTGGATTCTGATTATTCACAGTTAAAACAGTCATAACCACATAACCACGGTTCTAGGAATGGTACAACATTCGGTGGGAATCATTGAGAGAGAGAGAGAGAGAGAGAGAGAGAGAGAGAGAGAGAGAGAGAGAGAGAGAGAGAGAGTGTGTCTCGTGTGTGTGTGTGTGTGTGTGTGTGTGTGTGTGTGTGTGTGTGTGTGTGTGTGTGTGAATTACCTCATCTCAGTAGAATGAGATGCTCATAGCATTAAGCTGTGGCTACTGTTTGCTGTGTCTTAAAGCTTCAGATTGGGTTACCCCACACAACCATGCTACTCTACCTCTTTACATCACAGTCCACAGTTCTCATGTGTGAACTCCTGCACTTGTGTGTCCCCTACGTCAGTTACTGAAATGTCGATCGCACATCATAGTCATAAGCACGAGAACAGAAGCAGCTCATCGAGTTACGGAGGCAGATTCAGACAGTCAGACACCCGTCAACTGGGACAAAAGTGGAAAACATGGACAATAGTTTTGGAACACCGGACTTTTCTAAAGGTAAAGGTGAAAAAAGGTGCTTTATACTTGTCACATGTATTTTACAGCACAGTGAAATTCTTAGTGATATTAAGACGCTGGGGTCAGAGCGCAGGGTCAGAGCGCAGGGTCAGCCATGATCCACGATACAGCGCTCCTGGAGCACAGAAGGTTAATGACCTTGCTCAAGGGCCCCATGAGTGGCAGTTTGGCGATACCGGGGCTTGAGCCCCCAACCTTCTGAAATTAACCACTGAGCTCTTCTCCCCATCCATGTGGTTCCTCCTTAAACTGTTGGAGACACGCAGTTATATATGATGTCTTTGGATGTGAACCAATGAACTTTTTTCCTATAGTTGAACTCTGAGACCCAAACCTGGACGCAAAGCAAATAAGGTCTGGTTCACATGGGTTGGAGTAGATGATCTTGATTAGCCTGCTATAGAGCTCTGACCCTAAACCTGAACATCTTTGGGATGAATTGGAACGCTGCCTGCACCCCAGACCTCCTCACCCTTCATCAGTACCTGACTTTACCAACACCCCTGTGGCTGAATGAGAACAAATCTCCACAAGGACACTTTAGTAGAACATCATCTCAGAAGAATGGAGGTTGTTACAACAGCAAATGGAGATTGAATGTGAAATGGGAGGAGACAAAGATTATGGTCAGGTGTCCACAAGCTTTTGTCCTTATGGTGCGTATAAATGATTAGACGGCATTTCAAATTTTACGTGCAGAGACAAAAGAACAGGATTAACACCGTAAGCCTGATACAAGCGACTGGGCATTTCGTTTTTTAAAAAGTGCATGAGCACATAACTGTGTGAATCCATGCTGTTTCACACACAAAGCCCAATTATAATTTGAAGTGCAGCAATTAATAAAATAGCAAAAAGGGACAAAATGTGCAATGCAACGTTCAAAAAGCATATACAAATCTTATGGTCAGGTGTCCACAAACCTTTTGTCTATAGAGTGTCTATATATTTGTCTATATAGTATCTCAGGCGGTGAAGCTTATTGCAGAAATGTCTTACATGCGCTTAAGATTTCAAAACATTAATGCAAAATAATCAATTTCTAGCTATAATGATGTGCAGAAAAATGTCAGCGAGTTTTAAAGAAGTCATCTTACAAGCAGTAATAACAAGAGAAACATTATCTTCAGGAAACACACAGGACTTGATCATTTTAAAATACAGCTCGATTGCGTAATAAAAAATAATCTCCTCTGATCAGTCTGATGCATAATCCTCTGGGTGATGGAGCCAACGCTGCTCAGGAGTGCACAAGACGTTTATTTACAGAAGCTGTTTGAAGCAAAAAAAATAAAATCCTTGAATCTACATAAATACAGGCCATAACATTTTAAGATCCTGTTGGCCTGCAAAACTATTCGACACAGCAGCAAAACTCTAAACTAACAAAAAAAAAGTGTTAAATAATTGCTTTAAATAAAACATTTAAAAACCGGAGAAATGTTTATAATTATAACTTTCCCTAAAACACACTCAAATAATTCTGTAATTTAAAGATAATCGCTATGTGAAAAAAAGAGACGGCTTTCAACAAAAGAAGAGGGAGATGATGGTGGCTGCACAAATCGAATATTTGAAAAGGCTGAACATTTGAAATTTATCATGACACAGACAGAGCTGTAGTGGTGACCTGTGATGATGTAGATCGAGTTTTAACACAAAGCTGCCGTTCGTACATCCTGCCAACAACATCGATTCGCCCAAAACATCTTTTGATTCAACACTTAACTACAGGCATGTCGAAAGGAACAAATTATACCAAATTAGAATTTTCAGACATAATCTTTGATTAATAATTTTTAAAAATCCAAACGAGACACATGACCGTGATACTTCAGGTTAAAGCCTGCATGCTAACCATGTCTGACAGAAGCTTTCTCACTGGAGGTCAGATCTGTTAAGGCCACAGTGCCAGATCGCATCTACATCTGTTCCACTTGGTCAAGCTCTGACCACAATCCTGAATCGCTCGAACCTTCACATGCCCTACTGTTACCTGGAGCTGATGCCAACCAGCCCCAGGCTTTCCACTCAACCCTACATGGGCATTAAAGTGAAGGGTGGAGAGGAGAGCATGCTCCAGCTTGGTCATTACCCTCGGGCTCAAGCGCTGGCCTCAACACTTCGTTCTGCCCCAGTCTCCATCCACACATTACGCTACACCGCTTTGTATTATTCAGACTGAGCGGACAGAGCGCTCAGAATGAAATGTTGGCCCTGGGTGGAGGCGAATGTTTAGACATGCCTGTCTTGAACGACTGGGAAATGCCCTGCTGATAAAGATGTAATGAGTGGTTCATTATGCTAGCCATTCTTTGAATCACAGATTTAATTAGTATTCAAAGACAATACAAACAACTTAATCCCTCCTAACAAACAAACCAAAAACAAGCTGCTTTTTATCCTAGTCTGACTAAAGTCAAATCTGCCCTTCACGCGGCCCTTCACCGCTTCCCCCAGCTCAGCCACAGGGCTTGTATTTGGCTCCATTGGGGTTTTTTTGCACTTCAACAGAGAACAATTAGATGTCAGTACTTAATCAGACTAAATCTCCAACGCATCCTTGGGTAAATATGAAGCAGCTGTAACTGTATGTCCTCAGTAGAAGTGACATTAAATCAGTTATCACTCTGACTGGAGCTAATCAAATGCAGATTAGTATTTCACAGAAACGTATTCACTTTATTCAACACGACTTCATTATGTTCGCGACTGTTATTATGATTATTAGCCCGCAAACTTTGAGAAATAAGTTGCGTTAAAACACGAGCATGTCACGATAGATTGGAATTTCATTTGTTCATTTCCTGATATTTATATGTAACATGCAACAGCATTTCGATGTATTTATCCAAAAACTAAACAACATCTTGGAAAGCTAAAATATTGGAACATTTGCCTTAAAGTAAATGAAACCCAATATTTGATCGCGTGTCCCTTTTTTTGTAATAACTGCATCTGTTTTATGACTCAATTTCATCACCAAAGTGTTACTTCATTTGTGAACTTTTCTATGCTCAAACCACCTTTTCATTGAATTGTGGTTTGTTTCAAGGGTTTCTCCCTTCAGTCTTTTCTTCAAGAGGCTGAAATGCTGCTGAATTCGGTTAAGGTCTTTGAACTGAATTAGCCAGTATTAAACCTTAAACTTTTCCCAACAATAAAGCCGTTTGTTGGCCCTGTGTGTGTGTGAGAAGTTGGTGTCCTACTGCATGATGAAGTTCCTTCCGATTAGATTAAATGCATTTCTCTGTAAATTGGCAAACAGAATGTTACAGTTGAGCTCTGAATTCGTTCTGCTACAAACATTGAATTAAATAACAGTAAAAGTCATAAACCGCACACACACAGTGGTACCTTGACCTACGAGTTTAATTCGTTCCGTGGACGAGCTCGTATCTCAATTTGCTCGCACATCAAATCAGTTTTCCCAATTGAAAATACTTAAAATGGCATTAATCCGTTCCAACCCTCAAAATGACCCCGTTTTTATGTTTCATGTTATTAAATTAGGAAAATACATTTCTAATGTATTCTAATGGGTTGGTAGAGGTGATAAGCAGAGGTGGAGGGAAAACTCGTTTTTTACTCTCACTCCTGTACACTACGTATCCCTAAACTTATACTTTTTTCTTTGCTTATCTTAATTTTCGTCGCAATCTTCGCTCTCTGGCTTCGCTTCGCCATCTGCCAGCGGCGTCTCGAGCTCGTACCTCAATTTTTTTGCTTGCGTAACAAAGCAAAAAATCGACCGAGTGACCGCACGTACCTCGGAAAACTCGTACATTAATGCACTCGTAGGTCAAGGTACCACTGTATATATATTACGACTGTAGGTGAGATGATTTGTTTTAAATCTCAAGGACTGGAGCAATAAATCAGAAGTCTACAAAAGTCTTCAGTAAACTACTTTGACTACAGACACAAAACAATTTACGTTGCCAAGTCTGCTGCCTGTGATGAGAACAGCATCTATGTTCTATATATGTGCATTGCTTGAGTACGTCTGTAATGCAGACAACAAACATAATTCATAAAAAAAAAACAAGAGTAATGTACATCTTTATGAGTTCAACCTTAATGTTTCTTCGCAAGATCATATGTCTTTAGGCATCACTCTCTCTGTGACTGTCATTACACAGCAGTCATCTAGGCATCTGGCAGTGTGATGCATTCCCACACGAGAGCCGTTTCAATTTTATGCATCATAAGACTAAGGAATGAATATTGTGGGAAACCGCAGCAAAACTGTCCCAGTGCACATCTCAATAATTGATTCCGACATTATAAAGCCATGGATCTTTTCAAGAGTGTTTCATTTTGTCTAAGTGCATTTTAGACTTGGTGATCAATATGATTTCTGATTCAGAGGAGAGAACGAGTGCCGGCTTTCCTCTTTGCCTGATATTAGACATGGTTGAGCTAACTCAGCAAAGCAGTAATGGGAATCTTTACACAAGAGAGATTCCTGTCCATCGTCTGTCACTTTATAAGGCAAAAATATAGCAAGCAAAGGACACTTTGGAGGCTATTTCCATACGAACCTGGATTTTAATTGGCCAAGAAAAGTTGCTGACGTAGACGTAGAAGGTGATGTTGGGATTGCTGTGGAAGCTGAACTTCTCACAGGAGAAGCTGTCCCTGTGCTCTTTAATGTTGGTCTTGGACACAATGGGGACTTCTTCTCCAGAGATGGTACCTGCTGTTAGGTGAACAAGTTCAGATAAAACAATCACATTAGAAAAAAAAAACCCATGATACAAATAATTCAATATTTTAAACTGTGATATTTCACTTCCAAGAAAAACCAACAGCAAGATCATGCCGTATCTACAATGATAAATAATAGAGTTGCATCAATGCCGCTAATGATATGCTATGATACTGATAACTGCTCCGATTTCCTCCACATGATATTAACCCAAGTATATGCTTTCATGCTTATGTGTACTTGTTGAACATCTTTACAATAACCCTCATTCTTCTGAGAAGCCTTTTTACCAGGTTTTTAAAGCATGACCGTGTGGGTTTGTGATCATTCAGTCATAAATGAGTTAATGAGGTGTTCAGTACAATGTAGTGCTTAAAAGTGGCCATAAATATTTAGCCACACTGTGAACATCATTTTCTCCTAAAATTAAAATAAGCTTTTTCACCGTTACTCTCCTAGACTGCAATCCTACCTAATGCAAGTGAACTAATACAGGAAGCAAATGCTTTTTATATCAATTCAGTGAGAAAATATTATAAATAAAAACATCGACTCTTTTCTTTATCAGCATCAAGTACTCATGGTTTAAAAAAATAAAAGCTACTGATGAGTCCCTAATAATAATAAAAATACTACTACTAATAATAATAATGCTACACTGTAACGTCAGGTATTTTACTAGGATTTACAATAATATCACACAAACAGTCAATCACAATTCAATTACAAGCACATGGGTAACAAAAACAAAACAAAAAAAAGGATTTCAGCCTACACCAAGCCGCCAGCTACAACGCAGCTTGGCACCCAGTCTCCCAGGCAGGAGCTTCACCATTAAACGCTATGTTTTCAGAATGAATAAGTCGTCTTATGATTACCTGGAACATTTTCTTCTGTCTAATGTTAGCTAACGTTAGGAAGGAAAACCTAAACTACGACTGCGTAACCTTGCTTTAGTAATGAGCTTTAATGGTTTTGTGAGATTGTCAGAATAATCTTCACATTATCACTTATTTGATCTTCAAATCAAACTTCTGTATATTTCCACTGTAAGCGAGATCAAGGCAAAAGTAATGAGGAAGTGATCGCACATTCGATGTTCTCTAAGCACAATAAACCCAGATCTTATTAAAGTGAATCTACTTAAGCGAGCACAGCGTGAGCCATTTACTCTCACACCCACTCACAAAACACAGAAGAGTGATTTAAAAAGAAACGAACATAAGGTGCTGGGCAAGAACAGCTGCGCCGTGCCTCTGCAAAGATCCTCCAAGTCACAGGAACTGTCCTGGAGTATATTTTATACAGCATTCTTCCTAAATATATGGCTACAACTAATGGTGGTGGAGGAGGAGGGAGCGCTGCCTCAGCAAATGATTTACACTTCTGTAATGGCGAAGCAGCGAGCATGTCAAGGAGTCATACACAGCCTTCATCCGTCCGAGGCTCGAGTGTGTTCACTAGGGGGCAGTGCAACATGGACCATTTGTATTGCCCTGCATTATTTACACTCCACATGTATTTGAAATATTGATGGACTGGACAAGACCTTCCTGACCATCCCTCCACATCGCGTCTGGGCACAACGGTCAGCTAGCCCCTTGGAGGACAGCGTTACCCATAATCACCCTCTTTACAAACGTGCTTCAGAGAAGAATACATTAGCCATAGCACGTCATTCTATCAGTGTTCACTTGGGTTGAGATCTGATGACTGTGAAGGATACAGCGTATGATTTACATTATTTTCAGCGCCCTGTGAATAGGGACTTTGTAACTATCTATCCATAGAAACAGTTCATCACAGTATAAAGGTAATGAGTCAGAATAACTTTGTACTGATTTGCTGTGACTTCCCTCTAAGGGACAAGTAGTGCAAAACCATGACAGCAAAATGCCTCCAAAAATAGCATAACAGAGCCACTGTTGCCTTTCATTTCTCACTGTTTAGTATTTGCCTGCACACGCACAATAAAAATAAAATGTTACCAATTAAAACCATGCTCCACTCTATAATGTTAAAAAGACTATCTAGCAGGGGAAAAAAGGCATATGCATGTCGAAAGGTTTGTTCTGTTTAATAAGACTTTTGTCACGTTTCCTTCCCTGTTCGTTCCATCCGCACTTTTAAGTCTCACACATCGCATTTCTAGATCGTCAATATGAAACAAAGCCCTCAAAATGACAACGCGAGAGCTGCTCTGTGGGAATAGTTATCTTAATTGAAATCGTTCCGTGCTCCCGAAGACGTCTCAGTCCCAGAATTCGGAGCTGTGGGCTAGACTATTGTCAGAAACCCTGCCCAGGGGAGAGTGTCTTTAAACCTGGAGCAAAATGTGCTAAAAAAATAAAAAGAATTAATGGCTGAACCAGAAGAGGTCAATGGAGAGAAGGACGAATCTGTTTAACAGGACGGAAAATGTAAAAAAAAGCCACCGCGAACAGTGTCTGGTGACTTTTTGAATAATTGGAGATCACAAAATAAAGAGCAGGAGAGAACATAATGGCACACAATGCCTATACCAGAAAGAAACAGATAGGACAGAGACAAATTGCCTTTCAGAAAAAAAAGAAAGAAAAATTAATAGCAGCAAAAAAAAAAGAAAACGAAAAAGTAGATGAATTACCTGTTGATCCAACTGACCAAGTGATGTTGAGGTTGAAGTTGTTGGACGCGTTGATTGACATGTCCAAATTTTTATTGGTCTTTAAAAAAAAAATAAAAAAAAGGACGACAATGAGGTCAACATGAATTATTATCTCTTTCACTTCAACAGAGATTAGAATAATGTACACCTGCATTCTTTCCCGTGTGTGTGAGAATCTATATGGAACGTTTTTATTTGCGTTTGTAATCTTCTGGGATGCTCATGCTTGGTAGAGACACTCAAATAAGTCGGGATGTCCTCAATATTAAAATTTTAGTTTTATAATCCGTTCTGTAAAGCTGCTTTGAGAAAATGTCCGTTGTGAAAAGCACTAGAGAAATAAACTTGAATTGAATATCATGATTTGAGCATGTTGCTGAATAGCTGCATGCCACGACAACAAAAACATGAGCCTAATCACTTCAGTTCATAATCAAAGACAGTCTGGTAAAGTGTCTGATGTTTTTGTGCAGTCTCTAAGAGCCTCTGGTGTTCCTCTGCCACAATCAGAGGAAGTGGCTATAATATTTAATTGTGGTTAACATGCATGCAACAGAAAAACACATTTCAGTTCAGGAAAGTGGTCATTTTCCAAACTATAGAGTAAAGAGCAAAATTTCAGCATGTAAATGGTTTTTCCAATCCGCCACACATATTTCAAAGCAATTTCAAATTTCTTTTGACTACAGAAATCACAAAAAAACTGAGCACACAAACACATGATCATAGTAGCGTTGGTGGGAGTGGGGGTGGGAGACAAGCTTTTTTAGTTCTTTAGATGGATAATAGTTACAAAAACAACCTGGAACAGAAAACCCCAATATTTCATAAGAAATTAAACCTAATGTGTTGAAGGGAAATACTAGTTACCGCTCCAGTGTTGATTACTGACCCACAACGACGCATCCCAAAGTGTTTATTAGCAAAGATTCACACGTATGCGGTATGGGGGTACTGTGCAGGGTGAGTGGAGAATGACAGACCTGTTCTGGTGTGGCCATGAAGTTAATAGCAGTGTAATAGTGGTCATCTTCTTGCAGCAGGCTGAAGGTGAACTGGTAGTCAATCAAAAGATTGTCTGTGCAAAACATCCAAAGAAATTACAATTAAGGCTTTTTACATTGCAGCGTATCAGTTATCAAATGTTTTAGACGCACGATTAGACGCACGATTCATCAACCCAAGCACATGTTACTAGAACTAGCAATCAGAAAATAGTTCACCTAAGGGATACAGCGACAACAGATAAAATGTGTCTCAGTATGACAGAGAAGCAAAAGGCCATTTTAAAGTGCTAAATGAGTCATCAGTCACCTGTAGCCGTTCCATGACTAACTGAATGCATCACCAAATTCAGTCTGATGTAACAGTGACTTTTTCTGAAATTTATTATTATTATTTTTTTTTTTATAAATGCCTGTGTTTTATAAGTCCTTATAAAACACCATAACCCTTTGAAGATACCCCACAGAGTGCCGATAATTGTACTTGCAGCAAAAATGCTCTCAGCGGTAGCTGTGCACGGTGTTGCTCTGACAGGCAATGGCCATTGCTTTATTGCGAGACCGAACACATTGTCTTTACAAGAGGCTGTCAGGACGGCTGCTGTGACTCGGTTAGTAATGAGTAATTACCTGTCGAATAAAGAGAAGGACACACGGACATGCCATTAACAGACTGTTGGGAGGGGAATAATCGAGGCACGTGCCGCAGAGCTCAAAAACAGGTGTCGGTTAATTTGTAGAAAATAGACCGAGATTTTACATTATGCAAACGAAGTCCTGGAATTAGCCGAAAATTTGTATTTAATACGGCAAAATGTACCACAAAACCAATCATTTTTGCACATTTGGACAAATGTAGACGGAGACTGGTTTTGTTTTATTTCAAATCCAAATGTATTACAAGGTTCAAAATGGGGAAAAAAATTTATACATTTATATGTCTGTTAGGAAATTTTTATATTCTAGATTTTACTGGGGATATGATTGGCCCAGAAAAATAAATAAATAAATAAATAAATAAATAAAATTACATATATATTAGTTCATTACAGCCATTTCTATAATGCAATCTTTCCTGTTTTTATATTGTTATATTTTATAGCGAGATACACAAGGCAGATTTGCTCATTCAGCCATAAGAGCATTAGTAAGATGTTGGGTGAGAAGCCCTGGTGTGCACCTGGCAACCTAATTCCTTTTAAAGGTATTCAGAGAGGTTGAGGTCAGGGTTCTGTGAAGAACACATGAGGTTTTCCCACTTCAAACTTGGCAAAACACATCTTTATGAACCTCACTTTCGTGCACAGGGACATTACCGCTGTACATGCTAGGCAATTCCACACTTACAACTTTGTAGTAACAGTTTGGGGAAGAACCACATAAAGGTGTGATGGTCAGGTGTCCACATCCTTTTGGCTATACAGTATACAGCATATCTATAAAATGCACAACATAAACGTTTTTATTTGTATTTTTTTTTTTTTTTTTTTTTTTTTTTTTTTTTACATCCGACACAATTTACACTCAGCTCACTGAAGCCACTCTGAACCATAGAGGTCTACCGCTTGGCTTGTATGTATTTTTTCCGCAGGGCCAGACAGAGTTACACCATATCCTATCGACATTCAGGGAGTTTTCCACAGTGGGGGATGTTAAGCAAACAATCCCATTAGGGATCCAGTTCCTGTGCCGAGGAGGGCCGCCGGGTCGTTGCTTTTCAGCTTCAAATATTACGGCTTTCTTCAACCATTTTATCAAATCAGGGCAAATAAAAAAAATGGATGAATAGAGTGAGAAGTTCCTGCTAGTGCTCCCGCCAAACATTGACACCCTTCCCAGGTCAGATTTAGCCTGGTTTACTCACTTCCATCAAACGTCACAGTTTCACAATTCGCTCACAATACGAGGAAACTGCAGTACAGTACACATGGGCACATTAGCACTCTTCTCTAATCAGAGAAACAGAAGCTGTCCCTCAATGCCTACACACTCCATCTAAAAGATATACTTGGAGTGAAGCAGCGACAGAGTGATTGAGAAATTGATGTGTTTGTTTTAATGCGGACTGGCAATAGCTTGGGGATTATGCTGGCAGCTTTTGCAGACTGAGTGAAATCTGATGTCCTGAATGCTCCTGACCACATTAAGGCTGGATGAGCTCCATGATGACGGCTGATAGAGAATGCAAAAAAGCATCCGAGTGTGGCATGTCGTACCGCAACACTGCCACCTAGTGCTACACCGCTGAGCATCTAGCACACAGACCAGGCACAGCTTGCGTGCGTGTCTGTGAATGAACGCTTGCGTACATACACACACACACACACTTGCACACACAATCATCATGCATCCTGTGAGATGTACACTGAGTAACAGTCAGCACTCCTACCTACGCTTCCTGTTCTCTCAGAGGATGCACAGACATGGATTTGTCCAAAATGATTGGTCATGCTCTTTAAATGCCTGAGAATATTTTACTCGTTACATTAATAAGCACTCATTTGAAATATAAATCTATTCATAAGCGCAGCCGTGATTAATCAAAGCCACGTTTACTGTGCAATGCTTATCAGAGACTTGAAAAGTTGTAATGAAGAGAAATAATGATTACTCACTACTCCTGAAGGCCATACTTACAGTAACAGGTTCCTCTCAAAGGGTTGCCAAGGTAACGATTCTCCGAATCACATCTGCAAAAGTAGATTAACAGAAACATTCAAATGACAGGAAGATACTTGTTCGACACAGAATGTACTTTATGAACCTAAGCTTTAGAAAGCAGCTCATGCCGTTTCCACACTATTTTTGAAAGATTTTAAGAGATAATACTGGAGGAAAACTTCCAAAAATGCTCTGAATTCACATATAACGGGGTCCTCTGAGATTTTACACTATATAAACTAAAACATATTGGGACAGCTGAGTTTCCCAGCACAAATCTCCACAAGCGCACTCAAAAATCTAGTGGAGAATCTTCTTAAAAGAGTGGAGGTTCTAAAAACAGCAAATGGGGACTAAACGCATAATGGGATGTTCGAAAAGTACATACAAATCCTATATTCCACAAACTTTTGCCCATATAGTATATATTAAAAAATATATCGAATTCAAGGCCTTTGAAGAAGCAATTCAGAACATTTTGGATGATTCCTGCTTTCATACAGATTCAGAGACACTGAATCAGGTGGGAGAATAAAATAGTTAGACTACACTAGAGAGAGTAGTTTGCACTAAACAGCAGTGTTGGGATTCCTCATTATGTACTGTTCACAAATGTTTAATGTCAATCAATCTGAGACTATAAATATGATGAAAAATGTAAATTACATTCTTCTCAAATAGCTTATTTTCTAAATATTTGTCAAAAGTCAAAAATAATTCCACACACACACACAGAGAGAGAGAGAGAGAGAGAGAGAGAGAGAGAGAGAGAGAGAGAGAGAGAGAGAGAGAGAGTGGGTCCAGCCGACCTCACACTGTGCAGGTCCTTCGTTTTGCTCCATTATTTTGTGGAAAACTAAAAAAAATGAACAGGATTCCTGCACCGCACTTTGGAACTCACTGAACAATTAACACCAATTTGCCTACAGAGCTCTTCCTCTCTTTCATTCGAAGCAAATTACACATTCTTTGCTCTACCAAGCAACAAAGCAGAAGACAAATTAAAGTCTGCAGCCTCTGATGATCAAAGTTTCACTCGGCGCAATCACGCTCCTCGCTGTCGCTGTCTTTCAGTCCAGGTGCGTGCTGGCAGAGGGAGGCTAATTCACTTTGTTTTATTTGCCTGTGAATGCCATCTTGAGTGCGGTCTAATTTAGCACTTAAATGTTATGGTCAACCTCGGTGGTAATTATAGTTATATTAAACTGCCGAGTAATGTGAGAAAGTGGAGTCATTATCTTACGTTGTGTTCTCACTTCAAATATTTCACTGTTTGCGTGAACTTAATTGTGTGGGCCGTCAGGGTTACGCTGGCAAAGATTACAGCTGGCTGGATTGCTGAAATATGACAGAATAATGCACTGTGGCTATAAATAATAAGCTAATACATTTTCAGCAACGCAGCAAGTCAACCATGATGTAATCATTTACAAAGTAATGATACAAAGATTTCATAAGGTCCCCAACAATATATACTGATTACACAAGTAACGATTAATTCTTAAACACAAACATTATATCACAACTAAAACACTCATTAAATCTATCCATTCTGTAGCATGCACATTTTTATAGCAGAAGTAAAGTCATAGAGGGGCCTGTTCTTCCTTTGAAGGATGATGAGAAATCAAGAGTGGAAGAGAAGGAAGAAATCACAGGAAGTACAGGACTTGTCAAAAGTGTGTGGCCACACCTAGTCTTTTATGCTTTTGGAGACAACCTTCCCTGCTCTAAAACAATCCCAGACCATTATGCTTCCACCTCCATGTTAGACTGTGTGTGAGACAGTCTGTAACATCGTCTCTACTGTTCCCCCGTCTTAACTAATTTTCGGTTTGAGCCAAAAATATAAAATTTGTCCACTCATCTGTCCATAGAACCTTTTTCCCCCAGTCATTTTCTGTCCAATTCTTGTCTGCTTTATTTTTGCCTTTTACCTTGTTTGTTGCATACAAACAAAATAAACGTGCGTCTCGAAAACTATGATAAAAGACAAGATGTTTCCAAACTTTTGACAGACACTGTTGACACAATAGAACAGAAGGACACAGAGAAATTCAGAGGAAGAAAAAAAACACAGAAGAAAGAATAGAAGAGAAGGACACAAGTGAATCAAAACAGAAAATAAGGATGGGAGAAAAGTACAGAAGAGATAGAATGATAAAAGAAGAAGGCAAAATATAATGAAAAAAGGACAGAAGTGTGGATAAGTATGTAGTGTATTAACATGCTCACATGATCACAATTTGCAGTCACTCTGCCGGTAGAGTGTGTGTGTGTGTGTGTGTGTGTGTGTGTGTGTGTGTGTGAGTGAGATGTTGAAAATGAGAGTACAAGGCACACGTACAGAAGTGCGTTATGGCCACTGCACCCAGGACTGCGAACAAACAGTGCTGCTGGCGGTTTTTAAAATCCGAACACATCATTCCCCTTGCCTTTCATCTGTGTGACATTTCAGAAATAACGCTACACTAGTCCCCACACACACACACACACACACACACACACACACACACACCGAGACTGAAGAAATGAAACATAATGCACTCTACTTGCAGTATCTTAATTTAATCTGCACTAAGTGCACACCCACACAGTGAACATGTGCCAACACTGTGCACTTGTGCATTGCTTTATTCTAATCCCCACTCAGGTCACACTGTTGTCTAAAACACATCAGACTGTACAGCATGGAACTGCATTAGAGTCTGATGAACTTCAAATACCAATGATATTTCTTTTGATTGTTTCCATTTCGGTAATTAAGAGAGACTCTTGAACCTGACAGAGCTGAGCGCAATCACCTGGGAGCGAGCTGAGATGCTTCTGAAAATGGTAGGTTAACACACACGCGCACACACACACACACACACACACACACACACACACACACACACACACACACACACACACTAAACTGTACACAAAGGAACTACATCAAGTTTTAATCAAGTGGTTTGAACTTCATCTTGTGGCTGCACCGGTACACGTGTGATTACGAGACCTGCTGAGGTTGCTGGGTAATATCTTTCACCCAGCTGTTCTCTGTGATAGAGGAAGAGGATGATGAGGATAAGGTGAGAGACAAAATCAGGAAAGAAAGAAGTGAGCTAGAACAACAACCTGCTTGTGTCATGTGCACCTGCACACCACTCTGCAAGTTCCTTTAGCTGTATTGAGAGCTTTTAAGACTGCACTCGAGACCAGTGGCATTTGGGACTGGAATGTGTGTGTATGTGTGCGAGATACTCACAGGTTACACTGGTCTCCTTTAATCCCCTTGGTGGTGCAGAAACACTTCCCTGTCAGCACTTGGCACACATTGGCATGACCATTACACTTACAGGCTGGAGAAGGAGAGAAAACAGAAAGAGAAGAGAGAGAGAGAGAGAGAGAGAGAGAGAGAGAGAGAGAGAGAGAGAGAGAGAGAGAGAGAGAGAGCGAGAGAGATGTTTAGATGACAAGCACATAGCACTTCAGCAATTAAACTAATTAGACCTGTAGAAAGCTCCCTTTTAGCAAGTGAAAGCTTAACAGCAAAAAGTGAGTCACCAATCTACTTCAATGGTAAAAACTTTCTGTAGAAAGATCAAACGCTGCGAGACATAATTATGCATTACTGCCAATAAGCGTAATTAGTGAGAAGACCAACTGACAAACGAGAACAGTATCTGCCAGTCTCCTAGTACCACAATAGTCTAAAAACACGTCAGAGGCAAAGTGAAGTGTTTTATATGCTCTGCAACTAAAGCAACAGCGAGACACTCTGAGCAAGAGTTGTGTGTTTCTGGGTAAAGAGGTGATGAGTGAATATCTGTCTCTGGACCACAATAACAATCCTCTGTGCACTAAACGATGGCCTTCACATCAGAGATTTAAAGATATGGGAAGAAATGCAGCCCTGTAGCAGCTGGTGGTAGTGAATGTGATGTTTATGTAACAGGAAATCAACAGCTATCAGTGTATGTATCTGACTCGGGACTAGGGAACACGATGGACTAGATTTTTTTGCCACTCCAGATCAGGACAGTTCTTTCCTACCCAAAGGGACCCGAAGAAATGAAATTCTCTCTTCGACAAAATGTCAATGGCAGCTCAAACCTTTTTCTGATCTAAAATCCATTTTGTCTGTTCTGTTCTCTCATTCTTTCCCCTCAATCCACCATTTCCACACCGTACCTCAAATTCACTTATTTGTGTTGCTAAGGCATCAATATTTAAGTAGTTATCCCTTAACCAAATGTGCACTACGTCAGCATGTCATAAAAAGTAAACGCATTTTTCAGAAATGTGGCAGTTGTTGTATACAATATAATAACGTATAGTCTATTCATATCTTTCTTATATAAATTCAGTTTTCTCGCTTTTATTTATTTTTGACATATTTTACATAAAATGCCGTAAACATGTTCGATACAACAAAAATCATAGATCTTATTTTTAGCTTCTAATTTGAGTTTTGTGTAAAAACTGTGCATAAATTAGTTCACTGCTCCGGCAAACCCCATCAGTATACACCTGCCTGGATCTAACTGCCTTGCAGTTGCTGGAACAGCACAGTTTTAGATTAACACCTATACAAATGTTCATGCTGTGCACAAACGCTGACTGACGCTGAACAAAACTCTCTCTGAGAGGAGACCCGGTACACTGCTGGGCCGGAGAGATCTGTTTTAAATGAACAGAGCCAGAGGCTACACAACACCTCTCGCCCCTACCAAACAATGTGCAACACACTTACAAGGCAACACCACGCCTGCTGGGATCTCAAAACACCTTATACGCGCGTTCACATGGGAGAGATTCGGATTTTCCATTACAGCAGGAGCACGTAAAACCTTTCCTCCAACATCCAAATGCACCGGCTCCTGTATGACCTTAACACAAATCATGCTCTGTGTGGGTTTAGTCAGGCTGCCTTTGTGCACTGCTAACTGCCTCAGCTGCCGAGTCTGATGATGCCTACTGTTGGCCGAACGCCTCACTGACCTTGACACTTCCCTCCGTTGGTGGGGTCTCCGTGATAACCAGGCATGCAGGTCTCGCAGTGTGGGCCGGTGGTGAGGTTACGACACTGCTCGCACACGCTCCCGTTCACACAAGTGCTGTGGCCGTTGCACTGGCAGGCTGGAAGAAAGGAAGGAGAAGAGATTAAACTCCCTGCCCGCACCTGTAAACAAACACTCGAGGCTCTTCCGCTTTGTTCATTTCACCTCAGGACAAACACCGGAGTGAGACGCTGAGCATACAAAGCACAACTCCAGAATGTCTGATCGCATGCTACTGTGTGTTCTTACCAGGGCACTGTATAAAGGCCCACTCGTAGCCTCGCTCCTTGGGGCAGAGATTTGTGTCCAGCTGCATGTCCTGGCTTTGTTTGGGTGGGTTTTTCATAGGGCCACGGTACGATCCCTCCACGCACAGACCCTTGCCTGTATTAGTCGGGTCTCCACACCAGCCGCAGTCAGGCTGCTCCAAACACTGACCACAGGTTCGAAAGCCTGAGCAGTTCTGAGCTGAAAAGGTAAAATGGGTGAAACAGTTTAAACAGGGGGCAAAAAAAGGGCTAAATACTGTAATTATGTAAAATAGATCTCATTTCAGCCATACTTTCAAGCTCCATAATTGCTTTTTGACATGGCAGCATTGAGAAATGAAATTTTCTAATTAGCACGCCAACAGCGAGGCTCAGGTCAATAACACTGTACAGCTATACTGCACATTGTAGAATATAATTACATCTTATGAGAGCATTTCAAGAGTCGATTCTTTTTAATATCATGTGTCTGATTCATCACTAGCACAAGCAGGGCAGCAGTTACATCTACTTTGTGCCGGAACAAACCATCTGGCAATGAACAACTTAAAAACAAGACCTCTTTTCCATACAGAGCTAAAGTTAAAGGAGACATGTGGCTTTGTTTCTGTCCTTTAGTTAGACAAGAGGGTTTCTAACTTTATTGCTCGTCGGCAGGTTGTTCGTTTTCACCTTTCGTGGTCTTTAATGCCACACACACTTGGCTCTTTCTCTTATGCACACACGGACACAATCGACTAATTAATAAATCAGTTTAATAGTCAACTGTGGTCCTTTTCCTATTTTATAGAAAATGATGATACTAAATGTCCAAGTGTTGATTTTGGTGGCTGTTCATAGGAATTCCCACTACGCCGTTATGCTCATGATTGTGTTTGTTTGAACAATTAATTTTGAGCCTGTTAAAATATATGGACTTGTTCACAACATATCAAACCAAATTCAATACTTGTGCAAGTAATTGTATTAAGGAATGTGAAATTCATTCGGAAACCCACCCTGATGAGATGAGCAGTATGGTGTATGGTGTATAGGGAAAAAAATATGAATATAAATGTGATGCCTCGTTTACTCGAGGCACGTGTATCGAGATGCATCGTTTTGAACATATTTGCATAGTTTAAAAAAATGAATTTATGTTATTATTAGTAGATACGCTATACTTTTATTATTTCGAAAGTTAACAATGATTTTGACATGTAGGTTGATTTCTCCTCACTAAACTGTTTCTCGAGCTCGTTCTCTCAGCACCACTGCTGCTATGTGAATATGACGCAGCACAACACTACGGAGACCGAGGCGTGTCCTGAGAGTCACACAGAATACAGATTAACATGGCAGAGGTAGAGCTGCAGCTTCCTGGAGCCAGAACAGCAAAAAAACATCTGGTTTTATTTTTTTTTCTGTATTTGCACTATAAAGGTGATGTTTGTGGAAGGGCCACGGGAAATCAGAAGACACTAAAGACACTAAATTCATGATGTGCAAATAAATAAACGTAAACTATCTGTACCATATTGAATTGTGTAGCATCATATTTTCTTCCATTGAATCGTATTGTGCTGAATTGAAATTGAATCGAGCTGCATCACATCAGTAACTGCATCATATGCATCTTTAATCTATCGTATTGTTGCATCGAGAATCGCATCAGCCTCAGTTATGAGAAGTTACCAAAAAAAATAAAAATAAATAAATAAATATATATATATACACACACACACACACACACACACACACACACACACACACACACACACACTTATTTAAATGCAATGACACGAGTGAACTGTGAGATGAGGAGTGGTAAGTAACTGTCGTTCTGCAAGATAGAGAGATTCATTTTTGGTGACAAAATATTTCCCCTAGTCTCAGATTTACAGATTCACACCACCAACTTCTGGTTGAGAGATTTTAATTCTTTTTCCATCAGAGTGAGCAGTTCGATTCAGTGAGTGAAAAGCTGGTGCATGCGCTCACACAAACACGCACAAAAACCCATGCATACACGCCGACACACCTGTCATTTTTTTTGCAATAAATTTCTCTCTCAAAGGCAATAAAGAAAAAATATGCTGACAGTTTCACTGGAGCTTTTCTTGACAACACCGAATTTTCAATATCTCCTAAAATCTAAAACTGAATTTGCAGCTTCGAAAGTTATTTTTTAAAGATCTCAGCATTAATGTAGTTTAATCTGCAATTTAAAAGAAGTAGATTGGCTAACTGGAGAAACAGAAAGAGCTATACGTGTCCGTGTCTTAGGGAGATCGCGAGATCAAATCCTGAGAATGCTGCCACTATTAGAAGCTGGGAGCTGAAGGAGCAGTACTGGCCATGCTCTCTGGCATGCTCTCTCTCTCTCTCACTCTCTCTCTCTCTCCTGTCAATCACAGTGACACTAGCCAATCTTGGACATGAGCAGAAGCTCGAAAAGATGCAGCTGGCTGGCTTGATGTGTCTTGGAGGAAGCACATGTTAGCTTTCACACACCCCAGGTGGTAGCTGTCAGGCAGGAGAGAGCTGGCAGGTGGGTGGAAACTGACAGTAACCAAAATCCTAATAATATTCTAGAATCTGTGTGTTATCGTTCCATAGTTTTCTGTTTAAAAAAAACACTAAGAGCGGAACTGCAAATGCTTGCTTGTGTCTTTCTTTGTGTTCTTACACACACTTTAGCAGTCACAGCTCTAGTGTTAAATCTTAACCATCTGTTTAGTGTCTATGGGAAATTTTCCTCATGTTCCTAAATAAGATTCTTCTGGGCATTATGCTTTTTTTTTTTGTCCCATCATCCAAAACCATGCTGACTTGAGTCATATACTTTATTTTGTGCATCTTGAAGCCTCGAGTATAAAGGAATTGGCATTTGCACATTGATGTCCGCTGCGTATTCTTGGAATCCATTAGTAGTTCCTGATTGCATCCTCAATCCCAGTTGTGATGTCTCTCCTATGCAAATCTGATGCCGTGCTCATCCAACGCTAAAATCAGCTTCGTCTCTAAAACATTTGACACCAGCTTTCGCTTCAGACACAATCAAACGCTCCTTATAAACTTCCTCTTTCCTCTCTGTACCATCCTGTACTACACACACTTACTTTACCCACTGAAATCAATCACTATATCTTATTCATAAATACTCCAATAACCCAACCACTTTTACACACCCTTTTCCTATGATATGAATCAGGCAGAAGAAAAGACTCACCGACACAGTCTCCAGTCTGCCATTCTAGACACTGGCCATAGGGAAAGGAGATCACGTAGGCGTTGGAATCCACACAGCGCTTGGTGCTGCCACACCACATGCACTCTGTGGCCTGACTGGTGCAGTTCTCGCAGGACACATGCAGCGAGCAGGGTGTCTTACACGGGCGTGCATTGCGGCTTTCTGCGCAAAATAAAACAAGACCCGTATCTCAGTTCATCAAGTAGTATAGAAGTAAAGAGGAAGACTGTTCTAACAGATGTGTCAGATAAATAAAATACTAATTATTAATACATTTTATTTGATACGATATAAAGTATCAGCCATTGTACATGTAAATCCACATCGACCCCATGACAAACTTTAGACCAGTTTTCATACAGCACTTAAAAATATTTTCATAAAAAAAACCCACAATGTATAAAATATATGTGATTTTCTAGTTTGGGATAGATCTATCAATAAAAATTAAAAAAATCTACCTCCACCAAGCAAAAGAGAAACAAAAAAAGAAGACAAGAAGAACACAGTGACGAGAGCCTCACCGACTGCTTTCTCACAGATGAGGCCGTCTGTGTTGGCGTTACAGGGATTTGCCCTGAGCCCTGAGACCTGCGCTCTTTCCAGGTAGGCACAGAAGCCCGAGTCATTGGGCTCTCCAGGCAGCCACTGCAGAGAAGTGTTAGTGAAGGGAGAGTTGTCCTCCCAGCCCCAGTAGGACACGTTAATCTTCCTCAGGCCCACCCAGGGGAACAGCTTCTGCACAAATTAAAACACATTGAGGTTTAGAGACACAGCATGACCTCACACCATACAGAAAGCAGGCATTCAGCAAATCTGTATTCCTCTCTCGCTCGTGGGCCTGCTCGTGAGAGCGCGCACACACACACACACACACACACACACACATGTTAGTTTTCGGAAGTGTGAAACGCAATGCCAGTGGCTTTGAATAACTACAAACCACACACACCTTCTCCTGTTGCTGGTACTTTTGCAGTTCCCCAAAAACAAAGTCGACCTGCTTAGCAGTAGAAAGAGAGGCGATGATGCCACCCAGGTTCTTGCAGTAGTGCCGGGCGTTGTCGTAGCTCTCTCGGCTGGAGTTAATGCGCAGACAGGATTCACCCACTTGACTCCAACCTTCTCCACACAACTTGGCTGAAAACAACAAGCCACAAACGGAGATACAGGTGGAAGAAAAAAATTAGACCAGATTCCAGCAAAGAGTTAATTCGAGCAATCATCAAAAGCATAGGCAGTAAAATCAGCACTAATATACGTAACAATAGTGCAAAGCGAAACGTCTAAATTAAATGACTGCTACTCTCCAAGAATCCCTTAAGGGGACGATCCCAAGCATCACTAGAGATGCATCGCTGAGGAAATCGGAGTCAGAGCACAAACACAAGCAGCTCTAAACACAAAGCTCAACAGCACTTAGAGAACTCTACCCACAGCTATTCCACACAAGCAGCAACATCACACACAAGAGAGAAGTTGAGCGAGCTGTTAGTCAGCAGAGACCCAGTTTTTATCAAAAGGTTTCTCATCAAAAGCTCTTGACCCGCACTCCAGAGAAAAAAGAAAATGTGTATGGATACGTGAGACAGTAGTAGTAGCGGGTTATGTGTACGCTTTTAATCCAAACCTGTTATTACAAACACTACTTACTACTACTACACTATTAACTACTTCTCCTTATTTTTATTTTTTTATGTAATATGTCTCCCAGTGGTCAGACCTTAGATTAGATTAGCATTGAAGTCTAGTCAATTAGGTTTCCAGGCAAATAAAACATGGAATTGGTCGGCATATTCTTCTATTCTGTGTATAAATGTGTTTATGATTTGATCCACCACTGAATAATAAGAACTATAATGTTGTTGATGTTGATGATGATGACTATGGCAGCTCAGCACCCAATGCACCAGTTCTCTACCAGTTCCACTGGCCCCTCTCCTACGTGTCTCAGTGTTGAGTTCTGGATGCATTGTAGCTTATTGAGGGGTTTGACAAATGGGCCAGAAAAACTTGAACCGAATTGCAGGAATTTATGCGACAAGTGATGGATAAGCCAGGCTTTCTACAGCGGGGACGCTTTGAGAGAAATCGTAGCAAACAATATAATAGAGATGAAGGAAAGCTCTTAGTTTAAGTGCAAAAATCCCCTGAATGTAGTGGCCACCAAATCTCTTTGGCCGCAACCAATATGAACCAGCATTCAGCTGAATGATCGATGATGATGATGAATGTTTTTTTTGTCGTTTTTCTTTCTTCCGTGCAGGTTATTGATGACTCGTTCAAACAGACATGGGACATCCCTGGGAAATTTTCTACAGCAACCAATCAATAAGCTGTAAAACCAAACAACCATATTTGGTGCATATTCAAGTTTGGAATAGTGAAGTTATCCGTGCTTGAAATTCGTGCCGTGTTCCAGACAGTGTTGTTTGTTGCCATGTGAAGGAAGCAGGACACGGTAGCCATCAAACTATGTGGTCATACATTTAGAATTGACATCATTAGTAACTGTTTTGATGCAATAAATCTCAGAGTAATGAGACTAGACTTCGCTTAATAAACAGTGTATGTATCAGTCCAGACAGTGACACTACTAAAGCTTTTAATACATCTCGTTAAAGTAAATAAATAAAATAAGTTCTTTTTGCATATCCATTGCAATTACAGTGCAACCTCGATACTCGCGGTGGTTACGTTCTAGGACCCCTCTAGAGTAACAAAAAATCGCAAGGTTTTGACTCTCCTTTTGATGGTTCCTTTTTCAAGAGGAATTGTACATGTACTGTAAACTTAACAGAAATTATGAATTACTTGTCAAATGATTTATTTACTACTTTAACTGAATAATAACATAATAAAATAGTTGTTCAAACATTTGTATGTAATTTTTTAGTACAAACTCTGTTTTGAAATGTTACTCCGGAACATTGGAGCCACACGCGGCTTCTCACAAACTATCAGATTTTTCCCCCCGAGTTACTCCCGGTCCAGTTCCTAATGAAAAGTCGAGTGTCAAGGTCGCGAGTATCGAGGTTCTACTGTACATCATTAATTAAACAAATTAATACATAGATAATCATAAATAAATGAAATAAAAAAAAAACCTGGTACTTGAAATTCGTTCTTTTTGACCCATGATATATGACCAATTGGTCCCTGTGTGAAACTGCATTTTAACATGTGATTATAGTAAACCATTAAATCTCCCACATGTTAAAAACTAATTTAGGTCTACAGGCCTACACACAGTCTCAGCAGAGGTTAATGCACCGTAAAATTGGCACAGATCGAGTGTCATGAGGAAAAAAAAAATCAAACGATGCATAAAGCAGTTTCGCTCAAAAACAGTTTCAGCAAATGGCACAAAAGTGACAGTAAAATGGAAAAAAAATGTGCATGAACCAAACTGAATTAAAATGGCAACATGATATAAAGACAGCGATGGTTAATGGCGTTAGACTCTGGACATCTTACCAGGTAGCGCATGACACTCGTGTTGCTGGTGATCCCACTGGCAGTTAAGGTTTAAAGTGCAGCTCTTGCAGTTGGCCAGCTTGCTGCAGATCTGCTCGTTTCTGATGGAGCATCTGGTGAAGTTTCTCACACTCTGCATTAACAGAAAGAAAGAATAGATTATTTTGAAAAAAAAATGTATTAAAAAAATTGTGGCTCTCTGGCTCCCTCTACAAGACTACATACAGCAGTGCAGTTGCTGAGGGCTGAGATGCATTTCTTGTCGTCACACCACTGACAGCCATTAGTGTTTGCAGTACAACTGGTGCAGTCAGAGAAGCGGTGACATCGCTCATCCACGGTGGCTAAAGGAACGGACGAAATGAGACAAGGTCAGAATAATAAAGAGGAATAACTGCACTACAAAGCTAGAGAACATGCATTTAAAACCGACTCATGTCTAAACCCCCTGTCTTTGCGCATTAACGTTGGAAAAACTAAGTCAGGCAACCTTAAATAACTTCAGAAGTGAACTGCAGTGAAACTTTGGCAATGAATTAACACATTTGAAAAAGAAAAGGCTCAGAAAGAAACAAGACGCACATCAAACACCTGTCTCGCATATCCGTTTACGCCAAATCAATAGCCTTTAAACTACTGGCCTTAAATAAAGCATCAAAGCGGTGCCTGCTTACATCTGTCACCCTCACCACCAGTGCTTTATTCCATAATTAATAGAAGAATCACCTCATAACCTTCTTAGAGGAAAAAGACAACTTCCAGCGTATGGTCTCTACGTACTGATCTCTCTCGCAACATAAGAGTTTTAAATTTCAGATCAAACTGTTATCATGGCTTAGCACCACCTCTACACAGCCAGAGGGCACACACAAGTATCACACACACCCCACTGCATTAGGGTGTGCATTTGTGCATCTGCTCATGATCAAAGAGGGATGGTATAGAGCTGTGGTCTCTCTCTTTCGCTCGCTCTCTCTCTCCCTCGCTCTCATTACAAAGGCTAAATTGTGCATGCGAGTGTGTGGTGTGTGGTGTGTGTGTGTGTGTGTGTGTGTGTGTGTGTGTGTGTGTGTGTGTGTGTACACGCATCATCTCAAAACAGCATACACAGGTCATCAGTTGAGACAGAGCTATTCAACATCAGCTAGCTTTTCAAAAAGTGGAAATTCTGTGGACTAAAAGGGAACTCTTATATAAATAAAAAGCAATGCTGACTGTTTTCTTTTCATCACCAAAACCAGGGCCACACAGTAGACTGTTTTATTCTTGCTGGTCTGATAACGCTGAGAGTCATAACACTGATTTTTCCCTCTTTTCCAAAACTAAAATGCACTGTGGGAAATTAGTGTCATACATTTAATCTATAGTCGCTCTAGTTTTGCTATATATTCTGTAGATATAAGAGAAAAATAATCAGTGACGGAGCGGTGTGATGCTCTAATATCCTGACGTTGATCATTTTTCAATAACTGCACATCCCTAAGTGTTTTTGTTCTTATTAAAAGATGAGAAATTTCTATGCCATTGAGAAACATTAACTTTTAATCCATTTATTGCTGCGATCTCCACATTTTTTTTTTTTTTTTGCACAATGGACTAGTTCAAATCAAAACTTAACTAAACACAATAATGTGCATATTATATAACCATTAGCTGTACTGTATGATTTTTGTATTCATTTAATTGTTACATATGCAATTAAAATGTACCTTTGTATAAATGGGAGCTCAATTGATTGATGCATAGGGAGAAAACTGCAGACGTGTGGGGAATTGGCACAGGTGAAAGTGATCATTTTTTCTAAATAAAAAGCGCCTTGTAAACCACCAGAGTAAATTAAAAGAAAAAAAAATAAACACTAAAAAGTTTTTATACCTTTAGTGCGGCCCAGGTTTGGTCCACAGCCCGGTGGTTGGGGATCCCCAATTTATAGCACATATAAATACATACATACATAAATAGTTGTGGAAGTTCCCCAAAACAAGTTTGCTCCGCTTATCACTTACAGCAACTATAAAGTTGTTTCATAAAAAGACTATATTTCATATAACGACTATAAAGTTGTTGAGCATTTGGCAACCACCCTCATCCAGAGAAACATTATCTCATTCATACAACTAAACAATTGAGTAGTAAGGGTCTTGGCAGCTTAAAGGTGGTGAGATTTGAACTTATGACCTTCTGATTAATAGTCCAACATCTCAGTCAATAATTAGGCATGACTGTGTGAGCATTAGTATAAGTATTATAAATTGTGAGCACACTGATTTGCTTGTAGCCAGGGCAAACACAAAAACCAACACATTCTGTGTATTAAGTTTCAGAAAGACAGGGCTGTAATATAAATATCAGTGTTATTAATTAACAGGCAGCTACACATAACACCTTAAACCTGAAGTGTGTGTTGCAGGTTGAATAGGTTTAGTACAGAAGCTCGTCTCTGGAGATGCAGCAGCACGTACCAGGCTTGGCAGGGCAGAAAAAAGCAGGTGTGCTTGTAGAAAAACTGGGCTCCCAGGATACACAGCGATTTGGTCTCCAAACACAGCGCACCCCCGGACCTGCACCTTCACATCGCTCCTGCCCCACAAATGCCTCACAGCTGGGTGGCCTGTAGATCAGCACATCGTTCAACAACACACTGGAGAAACCACCAAACACATACATGGACCTGCAGAGGGATAGAGAGAGAGAGAAAGAGAGTGTGTGTGTGTGTGTGTGTGGGGGGGGGGTGTTAGATGTCACAGAGCTCCATAAAAACACAACTCATGCACTGGAAATAGTTTAGCTTTGATTTAATACAATCAAATGTCAAAATGTTTTTCAAACAGTTTCTACAATAAAACATTTGAATGGAGTAGTTCCATCTTGTACCTGAATGGTAAAAATGATGAAACGTTGCACCTCGTTGTGACCTACACATTATCACGTACATACTAACCCATTACTGGTGACTGCGGTGTGGCCAAAGCGATTAACATCTCTGTGCAGGTTTGGTCTGGGAAGGACCTTCCACTCATCGCACGCTGTGGACGATTAGAAATCCATTAGCTTGCCAAACTCTTACTAGTAAATTATCATCACAGGCACTATTAACCCTCGCAACCCGGAACTATTTACAAACAGATTTCAACCACTTTTAACAACAATTGTTTGCTTCCATAATTTTCTATTTGTATTTTATTCTATTGTATGTTTTTATTTCTCTCTGATGTTAGCTTAGAAAATACACTCACCGCTGAATAGGCCACAGTTAATAATAAAAAAGAAAAAAAATTTTAAATCGAAAATACTCATGAAAATATTAAATAATAAAACATGAGTGTAAACTAAAAGTATACCGAGTGCAATTTTGTACATTACATTTTTTTTTCATTACGCTTGTATGTCAAAATATTAAATTAAGGCAGCAAGTTTTTCACGAACAAAACTGAAAAAAAAACCAAAAGCTAAGCCAATCGATTTTCTACAAATCAGTATCTACAAATCAAGTAACATTAATGCTTAGGACTATACAACAAGCTGGAGAAATGTAATGGGTTGCCAAGTACAGTAAAAATAATTTACATATTTAATGCAGTTCACATAAAAGATAAAAAAAAAATAAAGGCAATCTGGTCAAAATCTGCAATTATCAGAATCATCAGAGGCAGGGCATCAGAGAAATTGGAAGAAAAACTCAAACAATGGAATAGAAATAAATAGTTCATACCAATATCATATGCTAAGAAATCAGCAGAGAAGCATTTAGCACCATTGCTCAGGGACGTATCATTATGAGTGTTTCCTCCGAAGATGAGCAGAGTTCCTCCCAGCAGCACTGCTGAGTGGAGGTAGCGTGGGTAACCGCTTTCCTTCAGAATAGTCCTAAACACAACAAGTGAAACTCTAAGAAACAGAAAACTACACTGAGAAGTAATGTGTGTGCAGGGTTTCTTTACTGTGAGAAACCACATGCTTAAATACAATATAATGCATAATGCAGTGTCTAATGGCACATACTGCATATAGTCTCAGTCCTGTTCAGATACAGTAACAATCGCATGTTTAAAATTTCAGCTCTGCTCTATTTTATTCTTTTATCTGAGAATTCATGTCAAGCATAACAGCCTTGTTTTTACTGCCTTCTACAAAAAGTACCGGCAAAATGTGTCAAATAATTTTAATTGTTCTATTTATACAGCACTTTAAACAATTTAAACCTCAAAGTAGCTTTACAAAAATTCAGATATAAATGTTAAACATTTCCCTAATAAGGTACCGTAATTTCCGGACTATAAAGCGCACCCATATATAAGCCGCACCCACTGAATTTGACAAAGATTTTTATTTTGAACATAAATAAGCCGCACCTGTCTATAAGCCTACATGTGTCTACATTGAAACTAATGAACTTTACACAGGCTTTAACGAAAGACAGTGTCTGTTACATGGTGTAACAGGTGAAATATGTTGCACTTCCTTTAGGAGCATAACGGTATTTTGGGAATAGCCTGCTGCCCAAATTTTTCCGTTATTACTGCATGTGTGCAAGACCGAGGAATATGTCCTTATTATTTTCTGATGCTCATTTCTAAGTTTCTTTGACTAACCCGTAACGCTGTTGCCAAGAAAAATAAAAAAGCACAAGTTTTGGAAACCTGTCTGTGCTTATATGATTTCTGTTGCAACTGGAGTTTTAGTGAGCTCTTCCTTCACCCAGACTCAACACGCTACAACGGCTTGTATCTAAACAGTAGCCTACCAAGAAAGTCATTGTTCACTGTCTTCCTCCTTCCTTTCACAACTACTGTATTTCTCTGGGAAGTTTATCTTTTGGCATCGTCGTGCGCTTAAAAAAAAACAACTTTTTTCCTCCCGATGCCGTGCAGCTCAGAACACAGGTGAGGTACGTTTTTTCGTTTCCGTTCGGAAATTTCTTTGGTCTAATGTTATGGGGTTTAGTTTTTTGGCTTGAAGTTTGTGAAACCGGGAAAAACCCAGGAAAAATTCATAAATAAGCCGCTTCATTGTTTAAGCCGCGGGGTTCAAAATGTGGGAAAAAAGTAGCGGCTTATAGTCCGGAAAATACAGTAGTTTCCTGCACACTCTATAAAGGGGGAGGTTCTAAATGCTTGTTGTTTATTTTCCCCCCATTATATTTGATAATTTTTATACTATACACTACAGAAAAAAAAGGAAATGAGATGAAGCAGGCTGACAAGGTTTTAAAATGACGATCCACAATAATATTTAAAAATGACTAAACTGTTAGACATGTATGTTTATGATTGGGCGTGTCAGAGGGCACTCACCAGATGCGAGTGTGTACCTCATAACGGTACAGGTCATCTACAAGGCTGTACTTATTAGCAGGCAGGGACTTGTAGCCTCCGTGGACATACACACTCCTGCTGCCGGCATCATACACGCTGCTGTGGCCGTAGCCTCCCTGAACTGTGGCTCCTCTCGTCTCAGGAACCAGCCATATGTTTGTTTCTGTGGTCAGAGTGAACAAATCATCATGCAAACTAATCGCTTTTTTGTGTGTGTGTGTGTGTGTGTGTGTGCGTGCGTGCGTGCGTGCGTGCGTGCGTGCGTGTGTGGATAGCACAGCTATAAAGACAAATAAAATAAATTGTATTATTGATTTTGTTTAGTAACAAAGAAACTGATATGCTAATAGCATTATAACTTTATTAGTTGGTAAATAACTCCTACTGAAACCTAATAAACTTAAGAAAACAAAGAAAATTATCTGGCAAACTGTTCATGTTGTTGTTGAGAATGCCGATGGAGCGACACTGCCATCTACTGCTGCTGTAATGTAATTACACTTAATCTTTCTGACCATCATGTCACTCATTTATTATTAGAAATATGACCAACTAAATGTTTGTTCATAATAGACTGAATGTGGACCTCAGAACACTGTTGGTACATTTTTACACCACCTTCTCTGCTCCTGAACAATCACACACTTACTGATGTTGTACTCCTGTACGTTGCTGATGTAACTGTAGATGGAGGAGTAGCCGAAGATGACTACCATTATCACTTCTCCTGTGTCCAGTTCGGCTATGTGTGCAGAATGCCCCTCCACTGCGTACACCTGACCGTGAGCCGGCGTCGAAGGGGATTGCTGAGTCCATGACTTACTCTGCATGTTAAACACCCACAACTCATCTGTGACGTTGCCCGAGCCCATCTCCAACTTTCCTCCGAACATGTAGAGTTTATCCTGCATGCGCACACACACAACACGATGCAGAGAAAAAGAGGACTGTAACCCGTACAAAAAACTCTCTCTACACATTACAGTGTATAAAGGTGAAGTAAATATAGCAACAAATTAAAAAAAAGGATAAAAACCTTCAGAACAGACTCAGACGAAGAATTATTTTCTAGTTTAATGGGGAAAGAAGTATTACTGTACATAAGCAAGTAGCTAAAAGACTTTAATCAAAAAAAGTTAAGTGGATTAAATAAATAATATATTGTTCATGATTTTGTGTCCTGTCACTATTATTCCGCTAAATTTACAGCAGGAGTCATTTTGTGAATAGTGAAATCTGAAGTTGGCCAAAAAGCTAAAGAAATCAGTGATGATGCCTTCTGTGATCAAGCCTATAATAAAAGTGGTAGCTTAGTGGTTAAGGCTCTGGGTTACTGATTGGAAGGTCAGGGGTTCAAACCCCGGTATTGCCAAGCTGCCACTTTTGGGCCCTTGAGCAAGGCCCTTAACCCTCTGTGCTCCAGGGGTGCCGTATCATGGCCGACACCGCGCTCGGACCACAGCTTCCAAGCAAACTGGGATATGCGAAAAAAGAATTTCTTTATAATGTACTGTGTATGTGACAAATAAAGTACATTCTATTTCATTCTAAAACGGAGTGCAGACAATTCAGCTTAAATCTAACCTTTACTTATACACACCCTGCGTAACAATTTCACTACTAGGCTTCG